>NC_058368.1:81497842-81687842 GCF_018350175.1 Felis catus
CACACCCCCCTGCGCACACACACACCCTCAGTCACGCATGTGCACACTTATACTCACACATCTGTACACTCACACTCAGGTGTGCGCGCACCCTCACACGTGCACACTCACACATTCACACTCATATACACATCTGTACACACTCACACAACCACACACACACACACACACACACACATACACAGAGATGGTGCTGAGCCAAAGTGTCCACATTGCTTATTCTCTCCACTGACTAGACCAGCAAATGTGTTCTTGCCCTAAATAACCCCCTTCCTCCAAACAAACAAACAAACTGGTTTGTGCCATAGATGTTAATTCATTGAAAACATTGAGTTAGATATTATCTGAGAATTAAGTGTGTTGTGGGCTTTTGTTACAAAGAAAAGGCGAGGAGCAGGCGGAGCTGAGACGGATGAGTGTGGTGAGCCCTTCCCATTCCGGCAGGAGAGTGCGGACAGGCTCCAGTCACAGAAGAGACGAGAAGAGACGAGGTGTCTGACAGGCGCATGGCCTTCCTGTCACCAGACATGGAGGGTGACGGGTCAGCCCACTGCAGAGTGAACAATGGCCAGCAGAGATCTTGTAAGATTCCCTGCAGGGTTTCTGCCTGGTTTCAGCTTGCAGGGAGGTGGGCCAAGAAAAGAAACGGCGAATATTCCAAATCAATCTCCAGCTAAGGATTCGGGGCCAACGGAGCCCCTCTCTGTCACGATTTCCGGCGTTTCTTCATTTTCACAGTAGTGCCTG
Source organism: Felis catus (assembly GCF_018350175.1). Taxonomy (NCBI): domain Eukaryota; kingdom Metazoa; phylum Chordata; class Mammalia; order Carnivora; family Felidae; genus Felis; species Felis catus. Next base: position 81,498,590 of record NC_058368.1, read on the forward strand.
TGCCCCTCCCTCCCCTGCGGGACAGGACAGTCACCCTCCCAAAAGCCCGCACAGCTCACAGATCTCCAGTTTCAAACTTTCCTTAAAAGATAAATATAGTCCTTTCCATTTTGGAGCAGAAATGTTTTCTTTCTTTCTCGTTTCCCTGCCATCCTTCTTAAATGGTGGGGTGCTACCCCGCACAAGGAAAACGGTTATCTACAAACTATAACAGCACAGCAAGATGCGTCTGGAGGGGGTATCGCTCTCCCTGCCACTGGACGAGCTACCCTCACCACCTACCACGGCATGGCCTCTGTCAGGACACGGCCACTAAAGTCCACTTCCCCGCCTTTGTGGCTACCACTGACACACCTCAGTGGGGTCTGTGCCGTGAGAAGGGGGCACCAGGCTGTGGCCACGAGAGTGGAACAGAGTGCGGAAGGGAGGGTCTTCCGGTGTGACGGCTGTGTGGGCCGAGCCAGCCGGGTCGCCGGGAACGTGAGCGCAGGTGAGCCGCGTGCTGTCTGTCTCAAGAATGAATCCTGTTTGGGTCAAATTTTGATCACAGGAAGTTTCCACACCAGGACGTGAACAGGAATGGACCTCGTGCGATTGCTTGCCCGGTAGACAAACACTGATTCGATAGTTTATTGACCGTCTTTTCTGCTGGAGGCTGGATGCGGGAAGCATGTGACAGGGATGGCTCGTCTTCAGTGGTCATTCAACACCACCCCTGGGTTTGCACCCCTAACTCTGCCCCGTGATAGCCCTGAGGTCTCAATTCCTGGGCTGTGGGACTTTGAACGTAAGCAACGGTAACCTGGTTCAAACTGGCTTAAGAAAGAAGTGGAATGCCCTGGCTCATGTACCTGCGAAGGCCAGCAACAGGCATGGCTGGATCAGGGCGTTCAAACAATGAGGACCCGGCAGTGTCATCTGTGTTGGCCTCCCTCTCATTGGGCTTGCCGCACACAGGACGAGCAGGGTCACCAGCGTTTCCAAGCTTCGGGGCCCTCCAGCTCTATCAGTTCTCACTCTCAAATGGTCTGGACAGAAAACACGTGCTGTGTGCACGCGAATGTACACGAGGACGGAGAGAGGGCAGGAGACAGGTCAGGCAAATCTGGCAGGATGTCGTTTGGGGAACCCGGAGAATTTGGACTCACTAGTACTTCTCTTGCAAGTTTTCAGCGAGGCTGAAGTTCTGGCTTTGAAGCCGCCCTCTCCTGACGGCTCCCACCACCCCAACAAGCAGGCCTGGAGCCCTGGGCCTCCCCTGGGTCCGCAGTGGACCCAGGTGTGCGCGGCTCTGCCAGCCTCCCGCCCACCCTGGAGCCGGCGTGGGGTCAACCTCAGCAGACCCACGCGGCCGGCAGGGGAAGGGTGGCTCCCCACACGCAGACTGGGTGCTGCAGCCAAAATGAGGGGTGTGGATGCTGGCCACACTTTCCCCCGACATTCCAGCCAGTGGCCGCCCTTCTGTCCCTTTCCTGGGCCCGCCGGAGCAGAGGCCATCAGACGGTGATTCTCAGAAGCAAAAATCCCTACAGTCCCAACCCAGACAGTCATGGGATTGACCACGACCTGCGATTCTCACACATCTCCAAGAGGTGATGGGATTCACCAGAGGAGGTGAGATCTGTTAAGAAAACACAGCCATGGTCTTTTTGAAGAAAATCGTCTTCCTATTTTTTTTTTTTTTTTTTTTTACAAAAGTACTTATTTTCTTTGAACAGGAAATAAACCTGGTCAATGGAGTGATTTTATCAAAATATCCCATTACATACAGGAAAGGTAAGTGAGCACTGAAATTCAACCGAAACCAGACTATTCCAGTGAATGCGAACATGCCAGAAACATCAAACTGGTGTGAACCTGTGGGGTCAGACCCTAACCCAGCCCCCCGGGGTGTGAGTGGAACAGCACAGGCACGTCGGAGGAGCCCCTCGGAGCCCAGAGACCCTCTCCGGAGTGGAACAGTGTGAAGATACCACCTTTTATCTATTTCTTGTAACACGTAAAGACACGCACAGCTCCGGGCCGCAGTGTCTCCATATTTATATTTGGATTGTTGTGCCTTTAATGCTGTCTATTTTCTGCCTTTTAGGTGCTCCGGCGGTTGTAACATGTTAACACTGCTCTGGAATAAGTGCTTTTTGTGAGAAGTTCATCCTCCGGGTTCAAACACATTGCATTTCCCGGTAAAATTTTATTTTGCAATTATTACACTTTTTAAGAAATTTTCATGCCACAAGATGTGAAGTCCAAAATATTTATGTTTCTGATTGTCAGTCTTTCCTTCTTCAAGATGTCGAAGTGAAAACAAAATAGACAACTCATTTTGTTGAATCAATACAGGCGTATTATCACAGCGAGATTATAATTCCGGCGCACAATACCTGCATTTTCAGAGCACAGCAAGGAGGCCGGGAGGCGCTCAGACGCACAGCAGGTAACTAGTATCAATAAAGTAGCCCAGATCTGTGTTCCAACAACACAGGGGTCGAACTTCAACCTACAAAAGTTGACGAAAAGCAGAGTTAAGGTCAAAGTCACCCCAAACCCACCTCTGGCTTTGGGGGGCGGGGGAAACTGCCGGGAGGGAGCTCGTCTGGCGTGGCCTCCTGGTGCCCGTGGCTCCACCGGGAGACCAGGGTTCATCTGGGGCCAAGGCACAGGGACTGACAGTGACACTAAAACACTGGAAGGCTACCTCCTAGACATCCATGTCTCCCTACTGCTACCCTCTCATTAGCGCCCCATTGCTGCCACCTCACACCCTCGAGACCCCTCCTTCTTCCTCCTCCCTCCTCCTCTTCCCTTCTCCTCCTCTCTCCTCCCCCTCCCTCCTTCTCGTCCTCTCTCCTCCCTCTTCCCTTCTCCCCCTCCTCCTCTCCTCCTCCCCCTCCTTCCCCCCTCCTCCTCCCTCCCCCCTCCCTCCTCCTTCCCCTCCTCTCCTCTTCCTCTCCTCCTCCCCCTCTTCCTCTTCCCTCCTCCTCCCTCCTCCCTTCTCCTCCCCCTCCTCCCTTCTCCTCCCCCTCCTCCCTCCTCCTCCCTCCTCCTCCTCCCTCTTTTCTATCCTCCCTCCTCCCCCTCCCACCTCCTCCAATTCCTCTCTCCTCTTCCTCCGTCTCCTTCTCTCTCCTCCCCCCTCTCCTCCTGCCTCTTCCCCCTCCTCCTGCCTCCTCCCCCTCTTCCTCCCCCTCCTCCCTCTCCCTCCTCCTCCCTCCTCCCCCTCCCTCCTTCTCGTCCTCCGTCCTCCTCCCTCCTCCTCCTCCTCGTCCTCCCTTTCCTCTCTCCTCCCCCTCCCTTCTTCTCATCCTCCCTCCTCCCCCTCCTCCTCCCTTCCCCCTCCCCCCTCCTTCTCATCCTCCCTCCTCCTCCTCCTCTCCTCCCCTCCCTCCTCCTCCTTCCCTTCCTCCTCCTCCCTTCTCCTCCCTCCCCCTCCCCCTCCTCCCCCTCCTCCCCCTCCTCCTCTCTTCCTCCCCCTCCTCTTCCTCTGTGCCAACATATCTCTGCACCATGGCCTCAGCATTCTGACGATCTCTTCTCCAGAAACAATTTTATAACAAACTAGAATAGGCTTCAATCGCACATAAGCAAAGCGAGACTTTATAGTATTCAAGCACACTTCTGAATGTACTGAAGATACATATAATCTGAATGTAAATTTTATGTCTATTTTGGCTCCCAGAACTTAATGACACGCAGAGTTTCCTACAATGAGTCAATAGCAGATCCCAAAATACAGAACAGTTTATTGGTTGTCTACCAAGCAAGACTTCAAGGCTTTGGGTGTGCGTGACTGGCTCTCGGGCCAAGACCACACGTGTGTTCACACACACACAGATGCCCTGTCCTTGCCCGTGGCCCAGCGCTGTACTGAGAGACAAGGCCATAAGTGTCCCTGTCACGGGAGGAGGTTACAGAGGCTTGCTGTAGGACGTCACTATTTTCAATCCTATGAGTCATCACGATATTTCCTGAAAAGAGCCACCTCAGCATGTGAGGGCAGGAAATGGCATGTGAGGCCCACGGCCGGGCCTCAAATCCACCTCCATCCACCCGTGGCCGGGGACACGTGGGTTGCTGGCAGTGCCCGTGCCGTGGCCTGCGAGCCCAGCAGATGCCAGGTCACCCTGAGCCACAGGGCAGTATTTCCAAACTCAGCAAGACAGCCTTCGAGGACATGCACCCATCTACCCCCAACCAGGGACGGGGCCACGCCCCCATTCACCACCCCGCCCCCCCTCCCCCTGGCGACAAGGTGGTGGGGCTTCGAGGGCTGGACGTTCTGAGGGCCAAGCATTGTCCCCCCACATCAAGAGGGAAGAATATGCTTGCACTCCCACAGGAGACCAGATGTGCCAAAGGCCACCGCAGCCCCGCGTGGCTCCCTTGCTGCTCGGCCCTAGCGCCCATGGCGGACAAGGATGAACGCCCGTCCCAGGCCACCCGACGCGCCAACAAGGCCACTGCTGCCAGGACCACCGGCCCTGTGCACTCTCCCAACACCCCCCATCCTCACCGCCGAGGGCCCGCCTCCTCCTCAGGGTGGGGGTGCACAGGGGATGAGGCCCAGAAATGGGTCAGGATGTCTGTTTCCCTCATTCTTAGGTGACCGAAAACCATGAAATGCGGTGGCCTGATTTTCAGGTCCTCTCCCCCATCCCAGCACCCTGACCATGGGGGCCATGTCCACACAGGCCTGTGGGAGGCACGAGATACCCCGGCAGACCACCGTACCGGCCCCATCTCTGTCTCTGGTTGCTGGTGACTCCGGGCACTCAGGCCTGGACGCAGCCGCACAGAGTGAGGCCGTGACAGCCACGTGAGTCAGGTCCCACTGCTTCCCTGGGCTCCCAGGGAGAGGCCAGCCCGCATGGACATCCCCCACCCCCAGTGGTTCCACTCAGCCTGCACGCCCACACCATGGCCAAGGTCAGCCTTCACCCCCAGAACTCCGAGGCCACTTGGAATGGGCCACAGAGCCTGCGACGACGGCCATGGGTGCAGACCTGGGTCCACCCGCACGGAAACGGGTTCCAGAGGGTTCTAGCAGGCCCCAGAGGCCCAGCTGGGCTTTGGTGGCTCGCCGGCCTGGGCCCACATGGGCCCCAAGCCAGGTATCTGTCCCCCCATCAGACATGACCTCCTCCCAGCGCCTGCACCCTGATTGCTCACCCCCTGTCAGACAGGATGTGCCAGGGGGCAGCGCCGGACCTCAAAGCTGCTTGGTGCACAGCGTCCGTCCCTTTCTCACACACACTCCGTCCCAAAAGCCCAGAACCTGGAGAACATGGCCTGGGCGTCACCCCGAAGCAGGCTGGGGACCCTCAAGGCAGAAGGGCTTCCATGGAGGGTCCCGGGAGGGTGGGGCAGGGGCAGACCAGGCTTGTCCAGGCAGTACCAGTTTAGTGCCTTGACTTTAGGCTCCCGAGTGACGGTCTGTCATTTCTTCTGGAAACATCCACCGAGGCGACTCCACCAGCAGCTCTCCAGGCCACATGGGGAAATGTGGAGCCACCGAAGCCAAGGCCTCGCATGCAGTCAGGGCCCCAAACAGGTTCAGGAGGCTCGCGGCCCTCAGTGCCCTCTCACCTTCATCAAGGGACCCATTAAAGCCCTGAAGTTCCCTTATCGTGTGGAGCCACAGCCACGGCCCCACGGCATCCCCTGCTCCAGATCTGCGGCCACAGGACCAGCAGAAGTCCCACGTCAGGGTTCTCTGCACCCAAAGTCCCACGTCAGGGTTCTCTGCGCCCGGAGCCGGCCCCTCCCCGGGCTTCCCCACCTACGTCCCTGAGCCGGTCCCCCAGCCTCTGGAAGAGGGCCCGGGAGAGGAGGTCCAGATGCGGCCACGTGTGTTGACTCTCTGAGGACCACACCTGGGCCCCAGGCGTCCCCCACCCTGTTCCAGTGCCCTGCCCAGCACCCCAAGCCGGGCCTGCGTCCACCCCGCATAGCCCCAGCGCCTCCTCTCACGTCTGCCCGCGAGGCTTCGGGTCCCGGCACAGCCGCGTTCTGGGCACTCGACCCGCTGTGTTCTTCTGGCACCTTCCAGAGGGCGCCCGCCCCAGACGGCGTGAACGCTTGTGACAGTCCCCCCACAGGGCGCACGGTCGTTCCCTAACTCGGTTCAAGATTTCTCAAGGACAGAGCTCTTGGGCGGCCCCAGCCCGCGGCCTCCTGGGCCTGTGGTGTGTGGAGGGTTATTTCACTCTTTTTAAAAATGGGACGAAAGCTACTTTTCATGGAAACCTTGGAGAGCATCCTCCACCATATTGGCGGCAGTGAAAAGACACACACACACCAGAGCAGATGGCTCAGGCTGTATTTACACAACAGGAAAGGACGTTCTGTTACTTTAATGGGCTGTTTTCCCCAAATCCTTCATCTGGACAGCACAGCATCCTGACTCAGGGCGAGCGCAGGCTGGATTCGGTCCACGGCAGGCCCCGAATGGCTCTGGCGCGGTGAGGGCGCCAAACACCAGCTCAGATCCCGCTCCCTCCCGCCCAGCCGGCCTCCTCCCCTCACGGCATCCTCCGGCTCTGTGGGCTTTTCTCCCCGAAAACGGCACTTTGAAGTGCAAGCTTCCCCAGGGCTGTTTCCTGCAGGCGTCCTCAAGGGAAGGGGACCCGGCCACACTGAGGGCAGCACTGGACTGCGGGAGGCAGGGGGCTCCCGGGCTCAGTCTGTGCCAGGCAGGGGTGCAGAGGCCAGGGCCTCTGTCCAGGGTAGCTGACGGGTGCAACGCCCGCCTCGCCTCCGGCGGGAGTGTGGGCCTGAACGGGGAGCCCACAGTGTGGATCACAGTGGAGAAGTCAGAAAATTGGAATCAGAGCAAATTGCCACAACATGTGACTAGAAAGTAAGAGCTCTCGACTGAAGGAGCGTCCAACGGCCAAATGTGGGACCACTTCAACCATAATAATAACAGATTGTGTCCCATGGGACATAATAAACACCCAAGGGCTTAGGCTGATACAGATAAATAGTTGATACATAAGGGGAAAGGGAAGCTCTTACCGCGGAATCTAACTAATAAATGTAGACTCGATGATGGAAATAGAAATCACACTTGGCAAGCGACACGGTGATAATTGTCGAAGCCAGAGCCATCAATGCCGGCAAAAACTGGTAGGTGAAAATATAACGAGGAACGGGCTATTTGCCTTGTCCCAAAATATCTTCCCATAAATACTTACTGGTTACCAAGAGGAAAAGCACAAGTTCACAGTGGAGACAACTGGCAGGCAGGGCCCTGAGCACCTGACGGAAGCAGCCTTCACCAGGGGGGGACACCTGGGCACCGGGCACCCCTCAGGCCCCACTTGGGTGGACTTCTGGCCAAAGACGCAAACTCGGGCTTATTCGTGAGGAAGCCCCAGGCAAACCCCAACTGAGCCATGTTTTGGAAAATCACAGGCCGTCCCTCTGCGAAACCGCCAAGGTCATTAAAGACAAACGTGTACGAAGGAATGGTCTCCGATGAGAGAAACACGCAGACATGGGGCCCGAGGCCAGCTCTCAGGACGGAAAAGGGACGTTTGTGAGGAGGGTGGCAACCTTTGAATCGGGTCCGTAGATTAACCAGCAAGAATGTACCGGTGCTAACTGCCTGATGTTGATATCGAGCTGTGATTCTACGAGACGGTGACACTTGGGGGAATTGAGTGAAGGGTAGGCGAGAACGCTTTAGTTTTGAAATTATTTTGTAAATCTGAGGTGATTTCTGAATGAAAAGTTACAGAATAAAGTAAGGCTGTTGACGAACAGGTGCTCCCGCGGTCTTCTCCCAGGACCTGCTTTGACCACGGGCACTGCCCACACCACACCACAACCCCTCCACCAGCGTGGGGAGACTCAAGTCCCTGCCACTCAGCTGGTGGCTGTCCACGTGGGGCCCAGGCCTCTGTGCACTGGGAAGCTGGCAGGTGTCCACTGGGCCTCATCGCCGCTGCCACCCTGCGCACTAAGAGCCATCCAGGACCCGCCCCAAGCCTCCTGCTCTCCCCTTTGGACACTAGGACCCTGCCACCCACCCAGACAGGGACTTTTCTGGAGGACAATAAGGGCCAGGACTCCGAGTCAGCCGGCTGCTCACACCCCCTCCGTGTGGACGGGTCCGGCTGCCTACGGCACCTGGACAGGAGCTCCACACCCTCATTTCCAGGTCTTGCTTTCATTGTCCTGCAAAGTGGTTCTAAGGATCACCGGGTCGAGCGTAAGGAAAGGGAGAAGCATTTTCTACAGACGCTGGTGCTGTCGCCAACAAGGGTGACGCACTCATTGTTCCCTTGGCTGAGACGCACGGTGACGTGGTTTCCGGAGCACCACAGCCCTGCGGGCCAAAACACCGGGAAGTGGATGGCACTCCTCTCCAGGTGGGTGCGAAGGAGCCGCGTGGACACAGACCTGGCACGGTGCCCAGGCCCAGGGGGCAGTCTGGGGTGGGGTGGGGGGGACGTAGGGTCTGTGCACCACCCATGGGGGGCACCGTGAGACCACCGGGTGACCCTGGGGGCGAAAGCATGCACAATGTCCGGCACAGCTAGGAGCAAGTGTGGGTGAGGGACACACAAGGAGGATGCAGTTTTGTGTCTCAGCCCCAGTGAGCAGCCCCCTCCTCACGGGACCACCGACACCTAGGCCTCGTGTTAGTGTGAACTTCACACACACACACGTGAAGTACACGCGTGCACACAGATGTGCCTGTGAATAACACGTGCACGCTCACCTACGACAGGCACAGAGAGCAACGGCACACGAACACAGCACACGTAAGGTACGTGTGAGGTGTGCACGACACTCATGGAAAAAACCCACACCCGTGTTCTGTCGTGCGTCTAAGAAGTACAACATGCAAGCATAGCAGCGTCGCGCATGAATGTCACAGACACAACACGTAATGCACACGTGCGGTACGTGTAACCCGCGTGTGAGGAGCCCACGCAAAGATGTAGGTAATATCGCACACAACACACATCGCGGCGTGCGCGGACGGCACCTGTAACATGTAGTGTAAACGTGCGACACGCTAGAACACACGTGTGTAAAATGACAGGCACCTGTGACAGCGCGTCTCCACGGCAGGCGTGGTAAACTCACAGAGCGCTAACACCTCCCCCCATTTTCTCAGAGGAGGCCGCACACACCATCGTCACACTTCGTGAGTGAGGAAGTGGTTGGTTTGCTGAGTGTCAGCTTTGGAAACATTGTCCCATTTGGGAAACCTGGCCGGTTCCGCTTTCCTGGACTCGCACGCAAGTGTGGGCGCCGGCATCTGGGCCCAGCCGCCCTGCACGGCTCACGCGAACTCCCGAGCGGCATCCAACCAGCTAGAAGCTTCCCTGGGTCATTGTCCCCGAGCCTCAGGCTTTTCCAAGAGCCCGCCCCACCCCGAGGGGCCCCTCCCACACACACCGGGCGCCTGGCCTCTCCTTCTGGAAGCCCCAAAGCCTCCTGCGGGAGTGGGAGCCGCCGGAATGAATTGCCACAGTTAGCACTTGCAGCAAGGGTCCCGCATTGTGGCCAAGGAGCATAATAAGTGTGCCGTGAAAGGAAAATACTTTTAATTAAAGCTGCTAAGAACAGTGCCAAGAAAACCGAGGCTGGAACAGGACTGGGGCCGGAGGCTCGCCCCGCACCTGCCTCTGCTGCACAGGCGGGGCGGGGCGAGCAGAGCCGGGCCAGGCAGCCCCCCACCCCCATCCTGAGCAGGCCAGTCAGAGGGGCAGAGAGCGGGCGCCACGGTGAGCAGGCCTGTGCTCCATCACGGCCAAGGTGAGCCCATCTTCTCCCCGTTCTCCTTCCTCGGAGCCTAGTGGGGACCCTGCTCTCGACCGTCAGGCTCTCACTGCTGAGCCCTCTGCTGAGCCGCCCGCGGCCAGCGCGCCCACCGTGAGCACACGCTGCTGCCCACAGGTCCTGCCCTGCTGCTGACGCTGGGGTCGCCCGGAGAGACGCGTGCACCTCAGACGGCATCCGGGGCCACAGTGATGCCAGGGAAACTTCCAGAGGCTCTTCTTGCTCCTGTTACTCGGAGACACCCGTCAACTCCAAGTAGACAGCCGGGCAAGCTGGTCGTGAGCCAGACAAGCTCAGGAGAAGGAATGGGGAGGGGTCTGTGGGGTGCTGTGAGGTCACGTTCACACCCTCCCCGGCAGAACCCGGGAGACGTGAGGGCTGCTCACTGTGGCCCTACGACCTTCGAAAGTCGGCCCCCCAAACCAGGGACGGACGTCGCAGGAAGGCGCTGGCCGGGCCGCCCCTCGGGCCACAGGTGTGCCGCGGGCACAGGGCAGTCAGCGCCTCACTCGGCTTCATTGAGACCCGTTCCTGGCACGACTTTTACCAAAAACTTCTGTCTGGCTCATCCGAATCCAGGCCGCCTCTGGTGATTTTTAGTTGCTTTAATTTAATTAACTTTCTGAGACCCAGAGCATATTGGTAAAATACAGTCCCCGGTCACATCTACACGATTGCTAACAACCTACCCAATTACAGGAGGGGGTCCTGACCTCGCACCTGGTAATTAAAATTGCTAATCACTAGCAATTATCTGGCTCGGCTTTAGAGGCGAGGGAAACCGTGTGACCCTTCGCTCACAGCGGGAACAATGTTTGTGTCCATCCCGCGCTTAGCAAAGCCGTCCTGGCCCCTGCCTCTTAAGTGCCACTAATAGGAGATCCCACAAAAGAGCTGTGACATCTGCAGGGATGTCCGGGCCCAGGTCTGCGCACACAGGTGCTGGCATAAGGCTGCCAAAGCGGGAGCCCCGAGCAGGAAAATGTACCAATAATGAAGCGCCTTCGCAGCCGGCCTCTCAGCCAGGACCCGGCCCCAGCCCTCGGGGAGCGGCGCACGACCAGGCCTTTTGTCCTGCAGGCCCGCCTGGTCAAAAGCACTGGATGGGATTTCTTTTTTTTATCTTCTCTTTAATGAGTCTTCTCCGTGCTCCAGCAGAAGTGAAAGATGTTGCCTAGTCTTTTATTTTGCAGGGAGCCTGGGCTTTCTCCCCCCATCTCAGAGGGCGGAGGGTCTGTTTTCACTGCTGGGCTGAAGTGGTTCTTGGACAAGACCGGCTGTGACCGGCTGCTGGGAAGAGGCCCTCAACTAGTTCAGGCTCCCAAGAGGTGGCTTCACACAGCCCCGGGGCCCAGCGGGGGCTCCCAGGGCCCTGCCTCTCCATCCGGGTTCCCGTCCTGCAGGCGCACACGCGCCTGCACTTTCCCCCTGGCCGTCTGAGGAGGAGATGGCCGGGCTTGGACATACGAGGTCATCAGCACAATACGGGGACCTACGTGACCCGGACTCAGCCACCGGCAGACAGCAGGGGACACTCCCAGGGGACTTTCGTGCCGGCTGAGGACGGTGACGGGAAAGTCAGTGCAACACCCCGTTTGGCCCTTTATAAAAACATAAAGTAGAATTAAGTACCACGGATTCTAAAGTATGCCTTCTAAGGAAAAGATAAAAAGAAAACACATAAAATGAAATGCCTTCCCGTGTTTGGCTCCCCACTTAGCCCTCTCTCAGCCCGTCTTTCCCTCTCTCTGGAACCCAGGGGTCTGCCCTAGGCTCTCCCCAGAGTGTGGCCATGGGACCCCGGGGTGTCCAGCACCTTCTGGGGGTCAGCAAGGTTGGAGTTGTTTTCCCGACAACGCTGAGATGCTCCCGGCCTTTTCACCATGTGGACATCTGCACCGACGCCCCAAAGCAACAGCGGGTCAACTTCGGGGACCTCAGGGTGAACCAGGGCAGCGGCACCCAAGTGTCTGGTGTCATCACTGTGCTGGCCACCATCACCCTCAGAGCAGGCCCAGAAAATGCCAGTTGCACTTAACAATGTGCTTGATGAAGTCATTTTATGAAGTCTGAACGCACAAGAACGCGGGGCTAGCCTCCCAGGCGAGACACCCGAGCACCCCTGTGGCCTCAGTGCGCAGAAGGGCCAGCGCGCGGCCAATGCTGTGCAGTCCCCATCTCAAAACTCTTCATTTGTCCTTAAACAAGAGCCCCGCACTGTCCTTTTGCACCCAGTCCAGAGTCCGGGTTTTCCACGAAGGCTCTTCGTAGGACATCGGCAGTGCCGTGCACGAGGCACACGTGTGCACACGGCACGAGAGAGCCGCGCTACCGTGAGGAAAAGGACACCGTGCCGCCGTCTGAGCTGCAAGCGAACTGGCCGCTCCCTCGTGGAACATCCCTCTTCCTTAAAAGACCCACCGGCAGCTCAAGGTTCAGACCCGGCTGTTGGGCAGAGACATTGTCCCGGGGAAAAGGGCAGTGCTTGCCTGGATCTTTAAGGAGAGAAGCTGGCAGTTACCATGTGGCCTTTCAAGCAAAAACCAAAGAAAACGGATCTGTGCCCCTGAGCCTGACACACTTGCCTCCTAACGGTGTCTCATCTTTTCTGGCGAGGTCAGTGGGGCTACCAAGGAAGGTGATCTTTTCTGATATTGCATGACGATGTGTGTCAACACCTGGAAAATCTACGTCACTCTTCTGCCAAACGGGCAAAAGATGTGCTCAGAGCCCAAGACAGAGCAACGGGCTCTAACGTGACAGCGTGGGAACAGCTCACCGCGAGGGTTTTAGACCCCACCGCATAAACACCCTGGAGGAAGCCGCCACACGTTGCGGTTTAGTGCGGCCTCAACGAATATCCACATTCACCTGAAAAAGCTGTTGAGATGCCCTTCCTGTCTCCAACCAGGGGTTCCGTGTTGGGCTCCGACGACAGAAATACAAGAACTTATTTTCTGTTCTCTTAACACTAATGGCATTTCCCAAATGAACATCTATCACTTTAAAATCCGGTGTTACTTTGGCAATAGAAAAATATGCTGTTTTATTTTTAAAAGAATGAGTGCTCTCCTAGCTAATTGATCCACAGGAACTGACGAACTTGATACTATATTCCGAAGCTCTATAATGAGTTCTTGCTGAGACACGAGCAAGGGTCATTCCTGGAAGAAACCACCCTGGTTCTCAGAAGGGCGGCCCAGAGACGTGAAATCCCAACTCTGAGCCCAGAGCCCTGGGAAACAAGCGTAACCAAAAAGCATTTCCTTATTTATGAGAACCACAGTGCTTTCTTTTTAGAGTAATAGGTTATTTAATCCAATATATCCACACTGTTACCAAGTCGAAATGCAATCAATACACAATTGCAAATGAGACATTTTGCGTTACTGGCGTCGAGTCCCCTGTCTCGGGGCAGCTCGCCCCCAAAGCCCCTCCCCATCAGACTCGTGGAGCACCGTGGTCCATGGCTGCTGTGCTCACATCGCAGTTTTGGCCTCGGAAGCAGGCTGGTTGTCATCTGTGTGTGTCCCCACTGGGCCGTGGAAAGAGCTTCCCACGTGATCTGAAATTGGCCTGGGAGCCAGAGAGCGGGGGGCGGGGCTCTCCACTTTGCTCTGGCCAGCAGCAGAGGCCCCGCCTGCACCTGCCTGGCTCTGCCTCAGGCCCCACAGGCTGTCCTCAGGACCTCCAGCGAGACCCTGTGTGGAGCCCCCTCCCTGAACTGCACACGGTCTGCAGTCTAGGACAAGAAATATCCAGCCAAGCTTCCAGCCACCCCCCCCCCACCCAGGACATGGCTCCCCTAGAGGACAGCTTACACAGGGTATCCAGACCACTCGCCCTCCAAGGACATCTGCCCTCCTCTGGCCTGATTTCTGGTCTGGGAGCCACAGAGCCATACCTACCCTCCCCCCTCTCAGTCTCCGACCAAGTCAGTTTCTGAGGGTAGATTTCTTTTCCACTTTTTAAACCATTTCTCAGCAATCCTACGGCTTCTCCCCCATGGTCTCTCTCTGGATTTAGGCTGGCCTCCACCACCGGCCTCCCTGCCATCTATGCTCCATGCTACCACCCGGGACTCAGGGTCCGTCCACCCACGGCAGGGCGTGGGGGGCTGATGGGGCCTCCCTGACCGCTGACTCCCCTGCCAAGCAGCCAAATCCCCAGTGCCTCGGGGTCTGGGAACTTCGGGCTCAGTGACACTATCTCTACCCCAGTTTCTAGTCACCAAAGGTTCCCCTCCAGGAGGCTGGAGAGGCGGGACTCCAGGTCCTCAGCCACGCACCCCAAGATGCCCACAGCCTCAGATGGGCTTGCCTTGAAGAAGGCCACCCCTCACTGCCACTGTCAGCTCCGGAGGGAGGGGGCCAGCTGTGGGGCGGTGCCGACACGGCTGCACGTGCCAGAGCCACCAGAGGAGCCCCGGGGCTGTGCGACCCACAGCAGGATGGCCCTGCCAGCAGCAGGCCTTCTCCACCACGGCAGCGCCATCAACCTCGGGCAAGTCGCTTCACCTGTGAGATCCTTCAGTGGGACTGCGGTGGAAACTGGACACAGTAAGTGGGGCACCAACACCATGCCCTGCTCTCCAAATGTGATCAGTGAGCGGTGGGAGCCTGTGTTATGTCAGTGCACCCAACCGCTCCCAGTCCGGTGAGCCCTCTGCTGCTACCAACCCGTGTGTGCATGTGTGTGTGCACGTGCACGTGTTACCAACCCGTGTGTGCACGTGTGTGCGTGTCACCAACCTGTATGTGCACGTGTGCGTGTGTGCGCACGTGTGTTACCAACCCGTGTGTGCACGTGTGTGTGCATGTTACCAACCCGTGTGTGTCACCAACCTATGCGGGCACGTGTCCGTGCACACACGTGTGTTACCAACCCATGTGCACGTGTGTGTGCATGTTACCAACCTGTGTGTGTGTGCGTGTGTGTCACCCTGTGTGTGCATATGTGCATGTGCGTGTTACCAACCTGTGTGTGCACTGTGTGCATGTCACCAACCTGTGTGGGCACGTGTGCGTGTGTGTGCCAGTGTGTGTTACCAACCCGTGTGTGCACGTGTGTGTGTGCATGCACATGTTACCAACCCGTGTGTGTGCACGTGTGTACGTGTCACCAACCTGTGTGTGCATGTGTGCGTGTGTGCGCACGTGTGTTACCAACCCGTGTGTGCATGTGTGCGTGTGCATGTTACCAACCTGTGTGCATGTGTGCATGTTACCAACCTGTGTGTGTGCGTGTGTGCATGTGTCACCAACCTGTGTGTGCACATGTGCATGTGTGTGCCCGCGTGTGTTACCAACCCGTGTGTGCATGCATGTGTGCACATGTGCATGTGTGTGTTACCAACCCGTGTGTGCATGCATGTGTGCACGTGTGCATGTGTGTGTTACCAACCCGTGTGTGCACGTGTACATGTGTATGTTACCAACCCGTGAGTGCACGTGTGCGTGTGCATGTTACCAACCCGTGTGTGTGCATGTGTGCCCATGTGTGTTACCAACCCGTGTGTGCACGTGTGTGTGTGACCAACCCATGTGCATGCATGTGCGTGTGTTACCAACCCGTGTGTGCATTGTGTGTGTATTTGTGCATGTGTGCACATATGCATGTGTGCATGTGTTATCAACCATGTGTGCGCATGTGCATGCATGCATGTGTGCGTGTGTGCCTGTACATGTGTGTGCATTCATGTATGCATGCATGCTTGTATGTGTGCACGCATGTGCACGTGTGTGCGTGTTTGTGTGTACACACACGGGGGGAGCAGATACAAATGAACAAGTAACAATATCTACACCTGTGATGATTGATTTTCTGTGTCAACTTGGCTGGGCTCAGAGGTGCCAGGATGGCTGATAAAATATTATTTGTGCCGAGTCTGTGAGGGCGCTTCCGGAAGAGCCCAGCGTCGGCAGTGCTGGGCTGAGTGGACACACCTTCACCCACACAGGCAGCCCCATCCAATCTGTGGAAGACCCAAAAAGAGCAAACGGGCAGAGGGAGGGCATCTTCGCTCTGCCTCTGCTGGGGCACCCGTCCTCCTGGCACCTCTAGTTCTCTGGCCGTCGGGTCTGGACAGGGACGCCCCCTCTGCACCCCGGCTGCCCTGCGCCTGCAGCTTGCAGACAGCAGGTGGTGGCTGGGCCTCCACGACCACAGGAGCCCGGTCCCCGAACAATGCTCTCCCTGTCCATCTCTGTCTGTCCACTTGTCCTCCTTCTGGGAGAGCAGCTCACCTGAGCTCGTGGTTAAGAGAAGCAAATCTAGAAGATTCCTTTCTCCCACATGACATGCCATAGCTTCCTCTCTTGCTAAATGTGCATTTCTATTTCACACATCTTACTAAAATTTCTCTAGTTTAAGTTCCTGAAAGAGCAGGCCCTCTACTGCCATGAAACTGCCACAAAACATTGCTTTCTTTTTTTCTCTCTCTCTTTTCCCTTCCCTTCTCTTCCCTTCCCTTTCCTTTTATCTTTTCTTTTTTAGCTCCTCGGGTCTCCAAACTGCAAGCCAGGATGAGACCCCTCTCTTCATTTGGCCTGTAGGGACAAGACCCCTGAACCGGGTCTCATGAAGGACCCGACCATTCCTCCGGATGCCTGTCCCTCTGCTGTCCCCAGCAAAGGAGCGTTATCCTTTGCAAAGGAGCGTGCACGTACGTGAAAGTCCATTTGTCAGGATCACATTAGGAAAGCCTCGGAGGACTCCGTCTGCATGTGCCCGGGATTCTGATGCTAATTCAATTCTGCAGGGATGAGCAGCTAATGTGAAGGATGGGACCGCGCTGATACCCCTGTGACCCGAAGGAGAAGCTTCCGGGCCACTGCAAGCTGCTGCAGGTGGGGCAGCCTCGCTTTACAATCTCCCAAAAGGTAATAAACCGATCTGTACAAGTACCACTGACGCCTCACATGACAGCTCTCCCAGGAGCTCAGTGGCCTTGCCTAATTAGCCACATAATAACTGGGAGCTTCTCCCCACAAACTGGACGTGGATGCCATGCCCTCCCCCACACCCGTGTCACAGACGCTCTGAGCAGCAGGAGTGGTCACAGGAAAAAGTCTAACATGCCTCCCACTTCTGGACGAAAAGACACGTGTGGAATCAGCCCTGCTGCCCAGGATGCACAGCCCTCACGTCTCCAGACTTATGCTTTCCAACAGGCCCCCGACGCGGGCTTTTCCGTCCTGTGTGGAAACTCCACACTTGCTGCTCAGGAGCACGGCGGACAACTGCTCAATTTCCAACAAGGAACCTCCTGTGGCCACCCCCTGGGACCCGTGGTTTCCACGGTTTTCTGGAGTCACCGTGATGACATCATGATCCCAGTCATGTGAGTTGAAGACCCCAGGGTCAGGGCCTTCCACACACCATAAAGACCACCATCTCGGCATTTCTGAGCGTGCGGCACGCTGTCGTGGGCGGGATCTGCAGAACGTTTCCGTCCTGGGGAGCAGAGACCCCGCCTACAGCCCTTGAACCACAACCCCTATCCCCTCCAGCCCCAGGCAGCCATGCCAGGCGTCGGCTTCTGAAATTATCGAGGAGGGTCTAATAAGAGAACATGGAAAGAAAGCAGGTAAGCACCGTCTAGGAGGGAAGATCCCCGCCATCCTGGGGTCTGGGCCTGAGCCCACACGGACCCAGGCAGAGTGCATCACCAGTGAGAGCTGCTTCCCTGGACCCGAGACCTTTTCCAGAAGGCTCATCCTTCAGACGGTTGTGGCTGGTCTCCTGCACAAAAGGTGCAAATACACATACAATCAAGCCTTCCATTAAGTCGAGTTGCCGTCTACCAGTAATTCTGGAACTTGCCAGAACTATTTGCTTTTGTGTGCTGGGTTACCTCTGTTCACTTACAGGCTTGAGGTGCTATTTTAAACATTTGCCATTTGGATAACACAGGGTCACAGGCCCAACACCCTGCCCGGATCCTGTTGCCGCGGCTGTGCACTCAGCGTGAGCACACACATAGCCGAGACCGGTCCGGAGACACAGAAGGTGCCGGCACGTCCTGAACCCTACAGCACAGACCCGTCTCTACCCGGGTGTCGACACTGTGCTCTTCGCACACACAGGAGCTAAACAACCTCATTCACTATGTGGCTCTCATACAGCCCACAAGCTTTGCAAGATGTGTTCTAAGGCCGCTGTTCCACGAGAACCGGCGGCGGCCAGGAGAGCGCTGTTGTCAGGGGGTGCTGTGGCCCTGAGCTCGGGTCGGCTGTCCCCAGCAGGCCGGCAGGGATGAAGCCCCACACACAGGAACCTGGGAATCTTGACCCAGGAGAACGCGTTCCCCGCCAGCTTCTGTGCGGACGGCCTGTAAATGAGATGCCGTCCCCACCAGGTTGAAATGCCCTGGTGGTGCTAGGACATCCAGGCTTTGCCACGACTGTGTCACCCGGCTGACACGAGGCCTCCCCAGGTCCCTCTGGGGACACTGAGGGACGCCGCCCTCCAGTGGCCGGGCCACCCTGTCATCACTCATCAGAGGCCTCAGAAAAATCACCTTGAACGCTGAGGCAGGAGAGAGAGGCAATCCCCTGTGATTGATAGCACTAAATACGAAACCGCATGTACCTTGTCCGTGAAGCATGGAATCATGCGCATTGTCACCGGGGGAGATGAATGGAACTTGAGATAACCCTGGCAAATTAGGCGTATGTTAGCGTTAAGCTTTGTCAGTAAGCAGGCTATAAATTACAGACATATTGTAACTCCATAAACTCTTCTAATGAATTGAATGATGGCGGTAATTTAATGCGGAACATGCCAGCTTAACCCTTTTAAGAAATTAGCCCCAGGTCTCCACCACGCAACCAGCCAAAGTGCATTTTCAAAGTTGGTGCTTAGATCTCCCGAGAGAGCATATACAGAGGGCTGTGAGAACTTTTGAAATTTTCCTGGATATTAAAAACAAATGTCCAAGAGCCTCTGAGTAATTACATTATTTCATAGTTAATTCTTTCCTGAGCTTTTTCTCCCCCCACACATAATCTTCATTATAGTCCTTTTTTTTCCCCCTAAAACGATCGCACTAAATATATGGAAGCCATAAGCCCCAGCGTGCAGTGCATTTCTGGGTGATTATTGAACCCATCGGGGGGTACCAGGAGCTCTGCGGCTGAAGGCATAGAGACTTTAACCCGAAAGGGGGGCAGGAATCCCACATAAATGCACTACCTGCGGTGTCTTGTTGCAATAATGAAGCGGAATTTATAAATAAGAATCAGGTGCAAGGCAGAGCCTGTGCACTTTCCGGCCGTCACTGACAGAGGCAAGACACCCGTGACAGCTGAGTCGTGATGTGAAGCTGTTTCAGAATCTGCTGTATATTTTAGTGGAAGTTGCATGTAGAAATAACTGACAAATCAGTGTTGATCCAAAGAAAACTTTAAATTCAAATGGGAAAATTAAAGGTAATATGTCATTATTTAGAGTGTGTTGGCACAGTAAAAAGCATTCTTTAGCTTTTACTCAAATGGAAGGATGCAAAACAGCGCCAGTGGACGTAATTACTGCATAACAGGTACCACTCGGCTCCTAATGTTACAAAACTAGGAATTTTTAAAATAAATGACCCCTCTATGGGTGTGTTTTCTCTTTACAGAACACAATTATCTCTTGCTGGATGTGTTAAGCATGCTCTGTCCTGCGTCACGGGGTGGCTGGTCTCATCACACACACACACACACACACACACACACACACACATGCGGCACAAAACTCCAGCCAGACCTCAGCGCCCCCCGGGTTGTACAGAAGTAGATGCGCAATATGGTCTCCGGCTCCGGCAGGAGTGTCCACGGGGCGCTTGTGTTGAGCTGGACCACGGCCTTTACGCTGGTGGGAGGGACGAGCGACAATTACCCATGTGTCTTGGGTGTTACCACCGCACCCCTAGCCCTAGGGATCTTCCAGTACCTTGAAGAAAAGGGTCAGAATATTGTCTGTTTCAGTAACTTCTGAAACACGATCACTGAAGAATCTGAATTCTTTACCTAAAAAGTGAAGTCCAGGAAAACAATCTGTGTGTCGCTTGCTGCAAAGACAGAAGACAAGAAATAAACTCTGAAATCCCAAATTTCCTTCTGGGAGTCTGGATTCCTTCTTTTGTTAAATTGGACCCTAAAGGTCTAAGCTCCATAAATAGGCGTCATTCCAACCTCCTGACAGAAGAGCCTTGCAGACGTTTTCTGAGGTCATGGGTCCCGCTCTGCACACCTGCGGGCTCTCTGCAAGGGGCCGTGGCCGAGACGGTGCGCTCGCGGTGGAAAGAAGTGGGTGCTGCTGGGCTTCCGCCCTCCACGTGCTGGCACCACCTGTGGCCGTGAGGGCCTCCAGCGGACTCCGGGCTCTGCCAGCACAAAGTCACCGTCGACACCGCGTTTCACGAATTTCTCAGCCCACAAGGGTGGCTGCAGGCCCTGATGGCTTATTCCCTCTGGCTGCAGAAGACTTAAAGTCACAGATTCCACCTGAAACCCCCCTTGGAGGCTCTCTCAGAAGACGCAGCCTCAGCTCCCTCCCCTGGGCCCTGGGTCTGGAATCGGCACCGCGGCCCAGCCACCTCGCTGGCCAGCCTTCCCTGCCCTGTCCCCACAGACCTGTCCCCAAACACCTAGCATAGGGGACACCATGCCAGCCCCGCAACAGCAATTCCCCTCTTTGTGCGTCTTGCCGAGTCTCATGTGAACACCACGACTGTTAGCACCTTGTTCTTCAGCGTGAGGCCCGGGACCCGGGCATCACCTCTGCCGGGAGCTTGTGAGAACTGCCATCGCGGGCGCCTGCTGGGCCCTGCACGTCCTGCATCTATTGGGATCCACAGGCCACCTGCGCACAGAGGTTTGAGGCACCGCCATCGGGCCTTGGGGAGCTGGGTCGGGGCTGATGACGCTCGGCTGTGCGCAGATGGCGGCGGGAGGGAGGAGGCGGGCACTGACAACTCTGGGCCTGACTTTTAAGCTAACACACTAACCCCACACATGGCTGATGGGAGAGCGAGCCACGCCCAGGAGCAATTCTGGGGCGGTCAGGGGATCAAGGAAATCATGGCCCAAACACATCATCCTGGTTTTCAAATGGCCGCCACGCTGGAGGGTTGGGTCCCACGGACACGGGCTCCTGAGGACAGTGAGAGCAGCACCCCTCCCGCCCGATGGAACGCAGGGGTATGTGAGGCCGGGCCCCCGGCGATTGTGCCGGGTGTGAGTCCAGAGCGCCGCCTCGTGAGCGGACTCCAGTAGCAGCATCTGCACATCTCTGTGCACTGCCCGAGAACGACAAAGAGATGCCCGGCAGCCAAGGTCCTCGCCAGCCTGAGAGCTGCCCGATGGTGCGGCTCCCCGGCCACGGCCATCCAGGCGCCAAGTGGGCAGGGAGGAGGGGCTGTGATGGTGGTCGGGGCGGGGCACACCCGTGCATCTGTCTCACTGACATGTGCACCGTGATGCACACATCATGGCTCTGGTTTTGTTTTTTCTAGTGTTTATACCTGAGAGAGAGAGAGAGAGAGAGAGCGCAGGGGAGCAGCAGAGAGAGGGAGACACCGAATCCTAGCAGGCTCTAGGCTCCAAGCTGTCAGCACAGAGCTCAACGCGGGGCTCGATCCCCCTCGATCATGACCCGGACCGAAGTCGGAGGCCTAACGGACTGAGCCCCCCGGCGCCCCTCTGGCCTTGGTTTTGAATGAACTAGGAATTGAGTCATCACTTCTGTCTGCAGAGAACAAGAAAGTCCTCACAAACCAGTGCACACCTGAGCGGCCTCTGCAAAGCAAGCCAGATTTGGGTATCTTCTCTCTAACAAGGGTCCTACTCCTGGTTCTGTCCTCCAAATGTCACTGCGTGTGGGACACCGGCCAGTGCTCTCCTCTGGCCCCTCATGGGGACAAACTGGAGGAAAGTCTGGATTTTTTGTGCCTTCCCTTGGTCCAGAGGCCCCTCCTGTGGGCTCGGGAGCCTGACAACCTTCCCCCTGAACCGACTCACTCTGCCCTGCACCCTGCAGGACCCAAGGAGCCACACCTGAGTCCCCGTCACTGGCCACGGAGGGCACCTGGGCCCATCTTGTCTTGGGCACAATGGGTGTTGCCGGCTTCCCAGAGCCCCTGAGAGCAGGGCGCAGGCTCTCACGATGGGCTGCTCTCCTGGCATGGCCAGTGCCCCACGTGTGGACCCCACACCTCTGCATACGGCCCTGGCCCACAGGACTGGCCCGCTCAGCCTGGTCGCCCCGTGATACTCACCGTCCAGGGGAGGAGTGACACCCGGGCCCCCATTCTGCTGCCAACAGCCCAGGAGGCAATGGGCCGCGAGGGCCGAAGCAGCCTCAGTGTTTTCCTTCGTCAAGGAGGAGCTCCAGAACGCCCCGGCCAGCACCCACCTTCCGCAGTTACAGACATCACTGTCCGCAGCTGCCTCCCCTTTTCCGCGTGTGATGGTGTGCTTGCACTTGGCTCCCAGGCAGTGTGCAATCCAGATCCGTGTTCAGTCCCCGCCAGTTGTGTATGGCTGCAGTGCTGGTGCAAGGCTCTGGATGGCTGTACATGGTCGTGCACGGCTGTGGGTGGTCAGATGGTCACGTGATTGTGGATGCACGTGGTTGTGCATAGTTCTGTATGGCTGCAATGCTGGCATGCAGTTGTGAATGTTTCTAGCAGCCCTTCTGGTGTGAGCAGGGTTCAGCTCTACTCTGGCAAATGAGACCCTGCAAACACCACCTTCCTCACGTGGACCATAATGTTTATGCCGCGGATCTTACACCCAGACATCAGTGCAGCCCAGCAAAGCCCGAACTTCGTGGCTGAAAACAACAGCGTACGATCACCTCCATGGTGCTGGGCTGATAGGCGTGGCTAGGGGCTCTCCCTCGGGACCCCCACTTGGCGTCAGCTGGGAAATGATGCTGGCGGTGTTGGAAGGCACCCGCGTGGCTGGTCTGGACCCAAGCGTGGGTGGTGGGACTGCCGGGCACTTGTCGCCTTGCTGTGTCCTCAGCCTGTCCCTTCACATCCAGAAAACGTGTTGAGTTACCCAAGTCTCACATATTATTCCTCAAAAATTAGTTATAATAGCTCAAAAACCCACAGCCGCTGCAAAATACCTCAGGATTGTGCAGCAGTGTCGGGGAAGCTCCCGCCGTAGCAGCAACGAATTGGGGCTCTCGCGCGGGGGTGCAAAGCCTCCCAGGGCAGGGCGGGCCCTTCGCTTTGTCCATTTATTTGATCAGATCTTTGTGAAGAGCTGCTCACCAGTCTGGACGGTCGTGCCCCAGGCACCTGACAGCACTGTGGCTGGTGTGTGCAACGCACAGACAGGACACGTCTGCGGATCAGCGTGTGCTCCTAGGGGCCCGTCTCTACGAATATAACGTGAGTATAAACAGACTTACCAGCCGTCGCTTCAAACATCAGCCATCAGATGTCAACAACACCCAGCCGGACACGCTCCCCTTCTCTTAAACTCAAACGACTCCTTTCAAGGAGGCAAATGCCTGTCCCCTTCCCTGTGCCCAGGGATTCACACTTGGAAACACGTCAGTTTCCTCTTCTGACAGTCTGTTTCCATTTCCTCTATTGAGTCAGCCATCATACTGTTCTCCACATGTGGGTTAGTCGTTCCAGGTAAAGAGAGGTTAGTGCTATCTGTCGTGAAACAGTGAGGTGGAATCGGCAGCCCTGGGGGCCTTGCTCTGTAGCACATTCCAGTTGCTGGCTGATAGATGATGCATCCACGCAGGCAGCTCTCTGCTCTCTCCACAGAAAACACACACGTTTCCTGCGACAAGTAAGTAAATAGCTCTCAGATAAAGCCCGAAGGCTGTCTACAGTCTCTTCATGCCCACCCTGGAAAGCTGCTGGCTACTAAAGCCATCAAAGTTTGGACTCCGACCTGACCGCACAAAGACAGTAAACAGCGAGAACCTGCCTTGTACTATGAGCTGCAGCAGCTTTAGAACGAGCAGCTCTCAGAGGCTCCAGAACGGACCCAACCCCAGAGGCTTGCATCCGTCAGGTGCTCCAGAGGACAGCTCAGTAAGGACACCTGGCCCTTTGAAAGGAGGCATCAATCTTGTTGCTTAACCCTCAAAACATACACTGATTTCAGTCAAAGGAGAGCAAAGCTGTTTCAGAAATTCTTAATAGCCTCCCTTCTTGAGGATGCTTCACCTTGGAAACTTCCACTGACTTCTCCTCTCAGACGCCCACGAGGAGCCGGTAGATGCTGCCTGGCGATCAGAACTTAATGGTACAATGAGGCAGCTCCCAAACCCTGTTGACAGAAGAAGAGAAAATCTTAAAACACTTTCAGAAGTCAAATCAGTGGGCAGCAAGACAGAATAAAATCGGGAGGGAAAGAACAGGGTGGCTGGGGAAGAGGAGAAGAGATGTTGTCACTTAGATTTGAGTGGGATGGAATGGCTAGAAAATACCAGAAAGTCACGGAAATGCTCTCCAGGGCTGAGATGTCTATGCCAACGCGAAGACACCATCACCCATAGGACACTTATCACTCCTTTAATCCTCATTCCCACCGGGGGTATGAGCATCAGCAGCCCCATTGTACAGATGGGGAAACCGAGGCACCGGGAGTCCCAGCTCCTGCCTGAGGTCACAGATGACCTGAGCTCAGCGGTCCGGCTCCTAAACATGGTGTTCCCACCTCTTCCACACCCACAGACACAGCCAGTATTTGAAAAGAGGTGCAGGGTGCTAGGGGGTGGGGTACAGAGGAGGGGGGGCAGGGTCTGCAGGAAGGTGAGGGCAGGTGCAGGGGTGCAGGGTGCTGGCGTGCAGGGTGCTAGGGGGTGGGGTACAGAGGGGGAACAGGGTCTGCAGGAAGGTGAGGGAGGGTGCAGGGGTGCAGGTTGCTGGGGGTGGGGTACAGAATGGGGGCAGGGTCTGCAGGAAGGTGAGGGAGGGTGCAGGGTGCAGGGTGCAGGGGTGCAGGGTGCTGAGGGTGGGGTATAGAGGGGGAACAAGGTCTGCAGGAAGGTGAGGGAGGGTGAAGGGGTGCAGGGTGCAGTGGTGCAGGGTGCTGGGGGTGGGGTACAGAGGGGGGGCAGGGTCTGTAGGAAGGTGAGGGCAGGTGCAGGGGTGCAGGGTGCTGGGGGATGGGGTTCAGAGGAGGGGGGCAGGGTCTGCAGGAAAGTGAGGGTGGGTGCAGGGGTGCAGGCCCTTGCCTGGGCTGTGGGGTCACATTGGAGATATTCCAGAAGCTGACTCGTTTTACTTGGCAGCACGTACTTAGGTGTGCTACGGGGTCAACGTAGATGGAAGATGTGTGCAAGTGGGGTGCAAGTGCAGCTGGAGAAAGGTGGGAAGGAAAATCTGGGTGGGGTGTTACCACTGGGGCTTGGCCAGCCCGCCATGCCACTGCTGTGACTAAGACCTTACATGGCCATCTCTCCTGGCCCGGCCCCTCCCCCCTCCTCTGCCTCCTGGCTCCCGGCCCACCCCCTCTTCCTGTCTCAGTCTTCTGCATGTGCCCAGAGGGGAGCGGACCCCAAAACGGGGAGCACTGGGGATGGGGCAGGCTCTCTGAGGGTGGGATGACCTCAGGTCCCAGCGGCATGAGGAGCCGTTCCCCAAAGCCAGCACGGTGACCTGGAGCTTCTCCAGAAGGAGTGGCATCCACAGCAGGTGGCCCCATCAGTCCCCCAGTGGCACGCACCCCTTAGCGACTGCCACCCTCGACCTGGCGTCCTGACGTGAAATTTGCACGGCGGAGAAATGCATCTAACACCATAACAAGACCAAACTCTGATGAGGCTTCGCTCCCTTCAAAATGAAATGAAATTTGAAACCTTCAAGTTCAAAACAAAATTGTAAGATTAGGTTTTTATTAATGTAGATATTTGCATGGTTATGCTCAGCCAAGTTTTTCCTTCCTTTGCCGGGGTGGGGGGCGGTGGTGGGGGCTAGCCACTGAGCACACCAGTTGGCCGTTTGCAAAGAGAGAACTTGTAAGTGGCCTGGCCTCCTATTCCCATCAGTGTCCTTCCTCCAAATGACACAGTAATGGCTTCGTGGGAAGCAGAGCGTCCGTCATCCGATTGCCAGGGCTCAGGAACCAGCATCTTTTTTTTAAGATCAAAATTCATTTGGAAAACTGGACTCAGTTATTTCAAACGACAGTCTGAGGAGACGTGTGCCTGGAAGTATTTGGAGCTGTCCCCTCCAACAGAGAAGGACCGCGTCTCGGGACAGCGCCCAAACCCCCCTCCCACACAGCGCGCAGCTCTACTTCCTGGGTCGTGCGGCATCCTCCCGCGCGGGGCCCACCACCAGGGGCTCTACGTGTCGGCCTGTGACCTGCTCAGGGCTGGCACGAGCTTGATCTCAGAATAAAATTAGCCCCGATCCCTCATCCCAGCGGAAATTGTATGACTCTCCCTCTCCACTTTCTTAATGGTTTCTTCACTACAAAGCCGCAATCGAATGACCATGTCGGCCATCTCCAAGGTTTGGAATTAAATGTCCCTAACATAAATCAATAGAAAGGAAATCAAAACGGAGAGGCCAATTATTTTTGCAGATGTCTTTGTGCAAAACAACTTTGCATTGAACTCTGGGCCACCTGGAGACTGCAGAAGGAGCCTCCTTCCAGTTTCAGGGACACTAATGTAACGAAGAACTTTCATGAGCAGATGCTGATGACAGGATCTATTAAAATGGTCTCACAAGGCTGGCCCATCCACCTCCCAGAGCTAGTAGATAACAATATTAGAAAGTTCAGAATTCTAAGTGTTCAATTTCAAATCGACAGACAAGCGGCCTTTGCAAACAGCCCCGCTGCCTCTTCTCGCTTCCCCCCTCAGCTTCCCAAAGAATTCCACGTGCACGTGGGTTTTCAGGGTACCGCCTTCTCGAAACGGGGGGCTACAAGAAGGCCCCACGGACACGTTTAGAATCGAGTGGAGGGTACCTTCAGGGAGCCAGCCGGACTCCCTCCGGACACCCACTCCCAGCGCTCTGGGGCCTCCTCAGCACAGCACAGCCCGTAGGGACTAGTCCACTGTGGTCCTGTGCCATCACTTACCACGATTTACTGCAGCTAGTGAAGCCGTTTCCTAAACTAATTAGCTCTTGGGTATCAGCGGCTGGTAAATTATTAACATGTTATCCCTTCCAAAAGTATTGAATTTTTAAATGGTAAGCCCCAATTACATAATATTTTAAGCAAAGGAAGAACTCTCTAATGGTAAAAATTCAGCCACCTGAGCCAAGAAGAAAACAATCTGTGCCTTTATGGTTTTAAGGAGCCGCGTACTGTGTCGACATCTATGGTTGGTTCTGTGAACTGCAGATTCCCGGCTGAATTTCTGCCGTGGTCCCCCAGAGCCCAGGCAACGCAGCGGAACTGGGATTCTATTCTGAACACTTGAAAGTCAAAAGAGAACCATTGTGCCTCCACCTGCTTTCCCGGCTCCAAAGCACGTTGGCTGTTACTTATTCTGCATTGTTAAAAGAGACATGAGTTCTTACAAAGAAGCATAAACTTGGCTGAGTGGGTGCTGGAGATATGTAATTCCAGTGGGAAAGCAGACAGACCCAGCACCGGTCTTAAGGCTCTGGTGTCATCTTTAAAAAGTCAGCAAATGAGGGGCGCCTGGGGGGCTCAGTCAGGTAAGCCTCCGACTTCGGCTCAGGTCATGATCTCGCAGTTCCTGTGTTTGAGCCCCACGTCGGGCTCTGTGCTGACAGCTCGGAGCCTGGAGCTTGCTTTGGATTCTGCATCTCCCTCTCTCTCTGCCCCTCCCCTGCTTGCACTATGTCTCTCCCTATCTCTCAAAAATAAATGAACATTAAAATTTTTTAAATAAATCAAACAAAAAGTCAGCAAATGAGAATAATATTTTTCAGTCATTTGCAAAATGTAACAGCAGTGAGAGTGAGCTTTTCTGCTAAGTTGATCTGACCTGTAGAGCATGAGAACAACAAAAAGAGACCTTTGCACTTTTTTAAACTGACAGATTCTACCACTTTTCTGGATGCCGACAGTTCTCGGTGCACGTCCCTAAGAGAACACGAGAGAAGAGGAGAGAGCGGAACCAGATCAAATGGAAGAAGGAAAAACTGGGTGTGAGTGTGTGTGTGTAACCAACGAATCCGTGCTGAGACCGCGTGCATCCACAGATGCCCAGACCTGCTCTACACACGACCTTCTGTCCGTGTGCAGAGAGCACAGCCTCTGATGTCCTCCCCGGAGGGATTTCGGGAGAAAAGATAACATCCCAGGTGAAGGTGACATTCTTAACAAATGTGGGTAAAATGTCACTGCCAGTTCACACAGTCAGCCAGAAATTTCTTTACGTTAATTACATGTCGTCCAGACAAGCATACACACAGGCAGGCCCCTCATATCTGTACACATTTGCTAGCACTTTTGTTCTGATTTTTAAAGAACCTTGACTAATTCACTTGAGCGCGGAGCTAATCCTCCAGCAGAGGGCTAAGTATAAAACAAGTAACATTCTCAAACGGGTGACAGAAATGAGCAGACTGGGGGTCATTAAGTGCTCATTAGCTGTATGTTGTCACATTAACTACGGGGTGTAACACCAATTTTCTCTTCTTTGTCAGGAGCCGACTCGGTCCCCTTTCACGGGGCAGGCCCCCGGGGGGTATGCTGCCCAGAGCGCGCCCCGATCAGCGCTGCCCGCGTGAGGTTCTCCTAGCTTTCTCTCCGTCGCCCCCCGTTTCAGCAGCTCGCCAGGAAGAAGCCGTTACCTGGGTCTGTTGGCCACGGCGACGAGGAACTGAAACGATCAAGGATCAGAACAGGATTCTTTCCACGCGCGCCAATATTCACGGCTGAGAGGGCCAAGGGTGTGGGCAGAGTGGTCTGAGTTGAAGTCATGGTTCTGGAATCTTAAAGATGGTCAGGTAATCCAGACATTCAGGGTTTCCTGTTTCAATTCCTGGTCGCCCTCAGCCCCACGGGGAGGGGCAGCGGTGGCCCCCCGCCCTTGGCCATGACCGAGGAAGCCCATGCTCCCCCCGCGCGCGGCTGGGGCACATCCTCTCCGTTTCTCTGCCCTGTCTCCCTGTTTGTCCCTCCGGCTGATGCCCTTGTGAACAGAAACCAAAGACCCGCACTGAAGCTCTGCTAGCAGAGGTCCCCTCCTCAGCAATATGAGGTCACAGGTCTGGGCAGACGTTTCCAGCACAACTGTAGTTATGAAGCTCTGCTACCCTCACACAACACCGCATCTTGTCTATCATATTCCATTTTGACAAAACTCTACCCCAACGCAACATCAGGTTCCTTACCTGAATTCAGGAGACTGACTGAACCCAACAGAGACTGAAACCATGGAAGCTGGTCTCAGCAGACACATCGGCTCAGGTTTCCTAAGCCGGTCTTTGCTCTCATGGAGCCGGTCTCGGCCTCTCTTTGAGGCCGACAGAAAACACGCTCTGGGGGGAGACGAGGAAGCCGAACCAACGAACAAATGAATTAAGGGAGGGGCTTCCTCACGTGGGCAAACCTTTCCCCGCTGCTCCCACAGAAGAGGCGGTGTCACCCCTGGCATTTCACTTTTGCAGCACCCCCCACCTTGGGATTCCCTGTAGAGGGACCTCAGGACACAGAGCTGTCATCGGGGCCCATTGAGGTCAAGTGGGCACCCCCAGGGACTGAGCCCACCCTGATGCGGCCTCGGGCGGGTTGGCAGCCCGGGCAGGAAGGGTCACTGGCATACCACACGGCTGCACCTCATGAGCACAGGTCCCTACCATTCATCTGCAGGGCACCAGATCTCTGTGGTTCTGACACAGTTAATTGTTCCCAGGACTCTATTTTAAGCGCTCTGAAGACAAAAGTAAGAAGACAATTATACAGATTGCAGAGACCAGAGAGAGAGGAGCAGGGAAAGAGAGCTCAGAGAGCCAGCAACAATGTAACACAAACAGCTCGGCAAATAACAGTGCGGCGTCCCCGCTAATAGAACGTTGTAACACCTGAATACACCCGCACGCCTGATTAGGCGCTGACAACATACACCCATAAAGGAAGATTATAAGTTGTAATATGTCTTTGCGAGAAGCAGCATATTAACCACTGTTTGTATACTTCTCCAATTAGATTCCTGTAATTCTTCATTTAGAAAACAGTTTACATTATAATAGCCAGCATCACTTCTGGTTTTGAAACAATTGATTATATGTATACTGCCAAATTATGGGTCTACGGGATATTTTCATAAGTGAAAACAACTCTGAACGATCTTCGAAAGAATCTTTAACTGGGGCGTCTGGCGACGTGCAGACAGACTATCACCTGCGCCCGCTACCCCTAGGGCCTCCCAGTCAATGGAAACATCCCATTTTTCCCCTCTCTGGTTTTCCAGGAGCAGAGATTTGCTCCGTGGACCTGGAAACCAGAACAGCAGTGCTGGTCACAGCTCTGTCCCTGGCCCCTTGGCTCTCTGCCCCACGGACCCCAGCCCTTCAAGCTGTCATGCTGGGCAGGACCATGAGCTGGTGAGGCGAGTGGTTTATTCTGTGGCCAAAGGTGCCTCTTCGGTACCTGAACCCCCAAATGCTGCCAGCCCCCCCCCTAGAGCTGGCCAGCGTGGAGTCTCTCCTGGGACCACGGAACCATGTCAGAAGCCGTGCAGTCACGAGACAGGCCAACAGCAGAGCCCCCAAGACAAGACGTCGGTGAGGAGGAGAGCCACTGAAGGAGGGACCGGCAAGGGCACAGCCAGGTGAGGCAGAGATGACCCCGGGGGCCCCGACACAGCCCAGCGAGTAGGGGCTATGTGGCAAGAGGGGGAAATAAATGACCCATGGGAACACCTGTCCTCGTGGGATGGTTCGGAAGCCGAGGCTCGGTGTGACTTCTCTGAGGTCACCAGCTAGTAAGCAGCCGAGCTGGGAGCTGAGTCAGCCTAGTTCCCAGTGTGCACCACCTCTCAAAGCTCGGCCACGCTGCACACGAACCCCCTGGTGATTTCTAGGAAAGCACGCTTGGACCTCTACCAGGAAAACCCATCCCCTGGTCTTGTCACTAAGCACAACGAAGTCTATTGATGTTACTTGTAAAACAAACGTGAGAATTCTCCAGGAGACGCAGAGACGGCCGAGGACAAGGGGCCTCAGGACCCGAGGGACAGCATGGCAATGGGTCCCCTGGGTTCTCAGATTGCCTCATGAATCCCAGTGGGGTCCAGCTGGAGATGCTGGCAATACAGAAATACCCACAGACCCAGACTGCTCCCTCCAGCCAAATGACAGGGACGCGGGGTCAGCCTCACGAGACAGATGACATTTCCACAGTACAACGCCTCTACCCCAGCCAGACACCACAGAAAAAAATGTTCCCTGTCTCCAGCCCACCAGCCAAAGTTGCGTGGGGAACCTAGCCTTGCACCCTCACTGAGCTGTTAAAAGGGCCCAACTCACTGTTGGGGACACCGGTGCAGCAGGCTGAGCACGGCAGCCGGACCCCACCCCATGGACAGTAACGATGGCTCCAGGGCAGTGTCAGATGCCTGCCTACGGAGAACAAGGTCTAAATGACCCCAGAGTCTTATACGGCGATGCACGCATCGGCCGGATGTCAGTCAAAGCCCACTCATCGCACCGGGACGGGACAGGTGTCTGAAGTAACTGCTGAGGATTTCAATGCACTGATCATACAAATGCCTCTCCGAGACTTTACAAACATGCTCGGCACAAGTGAAAAATAGAAAGTCTCCACAAAGATACAAAAGCTTTGAGCAAATACACAGAGAATGTAAAGAACCAAGCGGATATTTTAGAACTAAACATCCGCTGAATGTCTGAAGAGTTAAAAATCTCACAAGATGGTCAATAGCAGGAGAAGACAGAAAAGGATCAGCGGAGGAGAAAAAGGTAAAACAGTAGAAATTCCCTGCTGTCACTGACCATATTGGCGGACAAACGAAGAAGGAATCTATGATCGTATCAATTCACGCAGGAAAACATTTTTGACAATTCCTTCCAAACCGATCTAAAGGTTTAACAAAATTCTCATTGAAATCCCAGCAAAATTTTTCCGCAAGTATAGACAATATTATCATAAATCTATGTGGATTATACATGACAATTATAAGCTATAAAGTATAAAACTTTTAGAAGATAAGAGAAATCTTCCAGACCAAGGGCTTAGGGAAGAGACAGGACAACTATGGAAAACATGACTACACTGCGTGGCACATTCTGATTGGGTGGGTCCGGGCCTCAGGCGGTGAAAGAACTCACCCCCCAGGACAGAACAAAGAGACAGAGGTTTGTTGAATATATTGGGGGTGGGGTGGGGGCGGCAGGACAGCAGAGAGACTGTCCGCCAGGAGGCAGTGGTGAGGCGCTGTGGTTACAGGATGCAGTGAGGAAGCATGGGGACGGAGGAATTTCCCGTTTTGGCAATCTTAGGAGCCGGGCCTGGTTGTAGGCAGTCCATTGGTCCTCTGGGGCCGATGGCACTTCAGGGTGGGTCGCTTACTGGGCCTCTTGCATTCAGCCTGGCGGTCACTCTAGGCCCCTGACTCAGACTTCCACTGCCCAAGCTCGTTGCCTGAAAGCGGCCTCTACACGTTGGATTCAGCAAAACCAAAAACAACTGTTGTTCCGCAGAACACCTTGCAAAGAAGATGAAAGGTAGGCTGCTGACCGCGAGAGACTGTTTGCAAATGGAAGCTCTAATAAGTACTCGTACTTAGTAAGAATAAACATATAATGAACTCTCAAAATTCCACACTGAGTCAGAAGTGGGCAAAAGACGTTCTTGTCTGCGGGACGGTGGTCTGCCAGAGATGTGTCTGCACACCCTGTGTGCACACCCAGGCCTGCAATCTCCAGAGCCTGCGAGTTTTCTGACTTAATATGGTCACGGTAACTGCGGTTGTAGGTGGAATTCAGATCGCCAGCCACCTGAATTTAGAGGGAGGGTTGATCCTGGATTGTCCAGGGGGCCCGAATGAGGACTCTCCAGGGAAACAGAGCCAGGAGGCGGTGTGGATGCAGAGAGAAAAGATTTATTTTCAGGAATTGGCTCACATGATTGTGGAAGCCGACGAGTCTCAAACTGAAGGGCAGGCTGGAGCCCACGGAAGAGCGGACACTGCAGTCCAGGTCTGAAGGCCATCTGCTGGGAGAAGTCCCTCCTGCGCGGGAGGGATCGGTGTTTTTGCTCTAATCAGGCCTTCAACTGATGGAATGAGGCTCACCCCCATTATGGAGAACAGTCGGCTTTACCCAAAGTCCAACAGTCTGAACGTAAATCTCATCAAAACACCCCTCATGGAAACATCCAGAATATTTGGCCACATGTCTAGGCCACGTGGTCAGCCAGGTTGGCACCTAAAATTAATGCTCACAGAGAGCCCCATGAATTCTCAAATGTCTGTATAACCAGCACAGGGAGAACCAGAGAGAGGACAGGCTTTGAAGATGG
The DNA here is from genome assembly GCF_018350175.1 of Felis catus. Lineage (NCBI taxonomy): Eukaryota > Metazoa > Chordata > Mammalia > Carnivora > Felidae > Felis > Felis catus. Next base: position 81,531,826 of record NC_058368.1, read on the forward strand.
AGAAGACCAACCACAGCCAAGGAACGCAGTGCCTTCTGGGCACTGGAAGAGGCAGAGGAAGAAAGTCTAGAGAGCCCTTGGAAGTCACACATCGCTGCCGTCCATCCAGTGTGGACTCTGGCCTCTGGGACTATTAAGATGATAAATTTATGTTTCTTTCTTAATGTTTTTATTTTTGAGAGAGAGAGAGAGAGAGAGAGAGAGAGCACACAAGCAGGGGAGGGGCAGAGAGAGAGGGAGACACATATCTGAAACAGGCTCCAGGCTCTGAACCGTCAGCATAGAGCCCAACATGGGCCTCGAACTCACGAACCATGAGATCGTGACCTGGACCGAGGTCGGATGCTCAACCAACTGAGCCACCCTAAATTTATGTGTTTTTAAGTGAGTGCTGAGGACACGCCTGCCCCAGGTGGTTCTCCCCAGGTTTGCTCCCCAGCCCCTCACAGGGAAATGCCCGGAGCTGCCTTCTCCCGGTGGCATAGGTAGGAAGTGGGACAAAAATTAAGAAAATTGTCAATTACTGATCAGATGCAGGTCATTTGGGGCTGATTGTTGTAGGAACTGCTGCTTAACCACTCGGACGGTGGGTCACAATTCTGTCACTCGAGGTGCCGCTGTCCATTTGTGTTTTGTTTCCACTGTCTCATGCTGGGGCTGCTGGCTCAAGGACTTGAACAGCAGAAGTCCACACCACTGGTCTGTATGTCATCAGTCCATTAATTAGCTCAAGCGGGACATGAAACCCACCACATCACCCGCAAACCTAAGCCACGTTAACATGCCTGACGGACACTGCAGATATTTGCAGCGTCCTTCATGATCACTCCCGGAGGTAGAAGGGTTCCATTACATCCACCAGGAAGAATACCTAAGCAAAAATCTGCAAAAGTTCCCCATTTCAGCAATAAAAAAATCAGAACTCTAAGAGACCCCTGGTAGGCCAGCCATCTTGAGAGCCATTCCCAGGTTTTAGGAGGCATGGTTGCTCTCTTTTACCCTGGTCCACTCCCCTGGGACCCCACACCTGTTTGCACAGGAGCAGTGGCCTGGGCAGACCACCCACCCCACTGTGAGCCTGGGGACAGGTATCGGTCCTGGTCGGGTATGACCCAGGCGAGCCAACCAGAGTCCTTCCTTTCGGGTTTTCTCACAGATGCCGATGGAGAAAAGCCTAGAATGTCTGAGACAATGAGCTGTGGGACATATGTAGCCATGCTCCTGTCTTGGGATGAGCATCCACCACCAGAGAGAAGTCAGGGCTGCTGAGAAGGAGGGAAAGGGGGACAGTGGCAGACCTGGGGCATCAGCCCTATTCTTCTCAGACCCCTGGAAATGCTGGTTCCAGCGCTCACCATTCTCCTTCCAAGGTACCTCTTGTCACTTAAGCTGATTTTGGTTGGCTCTGCCACGTGCCCTTAGAGTCTTGATTACTATCCCACCCCTCGGGCTTCAGGGACTGCAGGACAAAAGAAGGCTCCAGAACAGGAAGTGAGCATGCTAAGGGGATCTCTGTTACCCTACTGCCCCAGTCAGCCTCCCTGCTTCTTCATAGTCACACGGTCCCGACACAGCCCTCCCCGCACAGGGGGCAGGACCCCGCTCACTTCCCGCCGTGACGTCACACGTCCCCGGACACGGCCCTCCCCACACATGGGGCAGTACGCCACTCACTTCCTGCGTGACATCACAGGACCCCGGACACCACGCTCCCTGCATAAGGGGCAGGACCCTGTGCACTTCCTGCCATGACGTCACAGGATGCTGGACACTAACCTCCCCGGAACACGGGGTAGGACCCCGCGCCCTTCCCGCCATGACATCACAGCTCCCCAGACATGGCCCTCCCAGCACGAGGGTGCAGGACCCCACTCACTTCCTGCTGTGAGGTCACAGGACGCTGGACACTACCCTCCCCAGAACACAGGGTGGGACCCTGCTCACTTCCTGCCGTGATGTCACAGGACCCTGGACATTCCAGGGTATCCTGGAGACCAAGGTCTTCAGGGCATGGTTTTCCTCCTTCAGCCGGAGGGAACATGGCAGGAGACAGAGGAGTGACCCTGTTTGTCCTGCTGCTGTCCTGCTGGTGCCACACGGAGCCCCAGCCCATCAACATGACTTCAGGTACAGTCACAGGTGGGTGGCTATTGGGCGGGTGGGAAACGCACGTCTCCCTGGAGCTGAGTCAGGCTCCTCCCCACCTCCCCAGTTTCCCATCCATTTCTGGGAGAGAGTGAAGCGAGTTGAACACTTTTCTACCTTGAAAGTCCTTTTCAAACTCCAGAACCCCATGGGGAAGGAACATATGCAATGTATTTTCACTTTTTATCACAGATGATTTCTAGGGCGCCTAGTGGTTCAGTCGGTTGAGCGGCCGACTCTTGATTTGGGCCCAGGTCTTGACCCCAGGGTCATGGGATCCAGCCCCGCATTGGGCTCCATGCTGAGTGTGGAGCCTGATGGGGGTTTTCTCTCTCTCCCCTCTCTGCCTCTCTCCCCTGCTCATGCACATGCTTGCTCTCTCTCTCTCTCTCCCTCTCCCCCTAAACTAAGGAAACAAAGACAATTTCTAACCTCCTGAAAGTCGAGGGGCAGCACAGAGACCCTGCCGCCCCCACCCCGTCCGCCACCCTGCACTTCCTGCACACACACACTGCTGCTGTCCCTGGGACCTTGTAGTCCTGTCCAAATGGTCTTACCGCTTCACGTAAACCTTTTCTTGCTAACGTGAGGCGGTTGTCCCTTACACGCCGGTGTCGTGAAGACCCGGACAAAATTAACGGAAGCCTGCACAGCAGCTCATCCCTGCTGCACCCGATCTGCCGTGGTCCCCGAATGCCCTTGTCAGGGAGGGTGCCGATCACACCCAGGACGGCCCCCGTGTGCCTCTGGCCCCGGCCCTCCCATGCTGGCCCCTTCCTTGTGGAGGATCCGAGCGGGGACAGGCCGGCCGGGACGGGATGGGACTCTGTGACTCCCCAGCAAAGGATGGCAGGGAGGGGGTGCTCTGTGACCCCCCCACCCGACTTCCTGCCAGGAAGCTCTATTCTCAGGCCACCCGGCCACTCTTACACCTGCCGCACAGGTCACCACAGATGGAAGGAACGGGGCCGAGATGGTCCCCCAGCCCCAGCTCCCAAGGATGGCCGAGTGGACCCTGAAGGCTCACCCACAGGGTTTGGGGGGCTTCTCTGAGAGCAGGACGATGGGTGCTGCCCGAGCCGGTTCTGTGTCCCCTCCCGCCCTTGCCATGCCCACATGTCCGGGGTGGGGGGGGTGGGGGGAAACGGGCCAGCTGGCCGCAGTCGGGCCAGAAGTCAGGTGGTCCTGAAAGGACTGAACATCCCCAACTTCCTTTTCTTCAGCAAACTGAGCTCTGAGGCGCTTCCCAAGGACAGTGTCCTTTGCGACGCTGTGGGTGCGGACGGGGCTGTAACAGGTGGGGCCGTGTGTCCCCCATGGGAGGGCGCGTCCCTCCAGGCTGCTCCTTCCTGCTCAGACTGTCACGTGCCAGTGCCCTCGGGAGGTGCTCCCAGCGCCCAGGGACAGAGCACTCCTCCAGCCCTAAGCCAGCCCACCCCTCCCCGACCTGGTCTCCTGTCCAGACAGGGACACCCTTAGGTGACCGTCATGGTCTTCCCGGCTTGAAAGGCCAGTTGAGGGCAGTCCCTAAATCATTTTCTGAAAGGAAACAGTGGGTTTCCTTATGGGCTTGCGGCTGGGGCACAGGGGCGCGGGAGTACCCGTCTCCAGGGGTCCCAAGCAGACCAGCTCCGGCCGCTGACAAAATCCAAAGGTGGAGACAGTGGTGGTGACACGAGAAAGGAGTTCATTTCGGTGAGGCCGACAGCCAGAAGACAGCGCGGACTGGCGTCCCCAAGACTGTCTCCAAATGAAAAGACCCTTCCAGGTTTATCTGCAGAGATGTGGGACAGAGGCCAGGGCACAGGCGGATGGACAGGAAGGGTCATGTGCATCATTGTCATGGGGTCCATCACGTGTGGGCTCCGGTCGGCTCAGGCAGTTTCCATTCCCATCGGAGGAGGCTTTGCCCTCCGAGTCTTGCTTGAGTTAAGGGAGAAACTGGAAATGAGAACTTCATCTATTAGAAAGTTTGCAGTCAAAACGGGGATGGTTGAAGTCCCCCGCCTCCGGGGGCTTACCGCCTCCGAGGGCACTGGTGCCGTTGGCCAACGTGAGTCGCCCTGACCACGAGGAGAGACGGGAACGGCAGCCATGGGCCTGGTTTGCCTTGTTTTCCCCAAATTAACCAGAGCACAGCCTCAGAGGTCAGCAGCGAGCCCTTCCCGGTGTCCGGGATGCGCACTGTGCAAATATGGAGGAGTAGTCAGGGATCCTGGTAACTCCGGCGCCCGGCGGTTTGAAGCCGAGAGACTGTCAGTCGGAGGTGACAACAGGCGAAACACGCCACAGCCGCCACCGTTGACAATGCACTTTGAAAACCGTGCGGGTATTCTAGAGCATAAATATTTTTCTGCACACGCTTGCTGCCTGACTGGCACAATACTCCCATTATAATCACGGGACAGACACAGAATGAAAAGAGTATTTTTGACAAAGTGCTCGCTCGACGCAGCTGTGCCCATTCTTAATGACTCATTAATGCCTCATCCTCGGCGAACTGTACTTTTGTTTGCCTCGTTGCCGGGAGGTCAGCACACTGGGAAGCGATTGTCATCTCCGTGCAGACCTCCTTGCAGAGATTTCCGCATTGTTCTAAGCCCCGCGTGCAGATGAGGCCATTGGTATGCAGATTGTCCGTCATTAAAACCATTTGAAAATCAGCGTTGTCACTGGTTTACTGTTGGAACGGGAGTCTGCAGACGCCTGCGAGCTGGGTGCAGCCGGGCAAGGTGGCGCTGCCCAGCGGGTCCTGGGCGTGCCCTCTCCCCTCCCCGGGGGCGGGAGGGGAGGCTGACCTTGACCCTGAGTCGAGGAAATGGACGAGGACACCCAGCTCTGAGCAAAAGGAGTAGTAGGGAGCCCCCGGCTGGTGCCGCCTTGCGGAAACCCTCACTCCATGCACTGTCGGGCCCCCAGCGAGGCCGGGGAGGCTGGGGGTCGGGCGTCCAGGGATCCCACGGAAGTCTGCCGTCTGGCCCGGCCGGCTCACCCCTGAGACCCCGTGCCTTCCCTGTAAACAGACCACCTGGAATCATTCTGCTTCTGAAGGGGAGAGAGCGGGTGGCCAGTCTCTCTGGGACCCCTCCCGGCCACAGAACCCCCACCGTTCCCCAAATCACGTCCCTAAGCTCCCAGAGGCACCGGCCTCTGGGGCCCTTCAGAAAGGACGTGCGCGTCCCTCTTGGTTGGCTGTCCGCGGAGCACGTGCAAGGGCAGTCATCCTAGGTGCCAGGACGCGTGTTCCCTTCCGAGGGACGGTGCCAGCGAGCACTGCCCCACGCGGCAGGAGTCAGAGCACAGGGCACGTCCCTCTACCACACGGCTGCCTTGCCCGCCACTTTCCGGATGAGAACCCAGTCCTGGGAACCCCTTGCAAGCCTCTCCCCCCTGCAGCGGGCTGGTGGGCGCCGCAGAGAGAGAGATCAGTGCAAATTCAATGAATTGTTAAATTAGGGTATTTATTTCCCCCCTAGGTCCAACCACTGAAATGCCACCCAGCTCAAAAGATCCGGAGGATATACCTGGAATATTTGGTAAGGAACCTCCTCATATCAGTATTTGGCCTGTATCTGGAGGGGTGGGTGCCTGTGAATGGGTGCTCCCCAGAGAACCTGGTGGCACAGGTGGAGGGTGTGATTTGGTTTGAGGTTAGAACCACACGCCATGGCCACAGCCATGGCCACGGCTTCAGTGCTTTCACCTGAGTCAAACTCCCAAGAATTCAGGAAAGAAGTAGAATTTTAGGCCATTAGACGCAAGAAGGGCCGTGGAGCATCGCTTCTGAATGCGGGTCCCCAGACCAGCAAGCCGTGCCAGCCAGGAGCACGTAAGAAATGCCCAGTATCCAGCCCTCCCCACAAGCCCTGCTGTCCTGGGAATCACTGACTTTAGGGCTGCTCAAAAGAAGTACAACGCAGGCCACACATACGGTTTTTAATTGTCTAGTAGCCATATATTTTTTAAGTGTTTATTTTATTTTTGAGAGGGACAGAGAGAATCCCAAGCGGGCTCCGTGCTGCCAGCACAGATCCTGACACGGGCCCTGAACTTAAAAACCGTGAGATGGCGACCTGAGCAGAAATCAAGTGTCAGATGCTTAACCGACTGAGCCCCCAGGCGCCCCATCCAGTAGCCATATTTTTTTTTTTAAAAGAAGCGGGTGAAACTTAATCACATTTTGTTTGATGTTATCATTTCAACGTGTAACCAACATAAAAGTACTAATGAGGTATTTTCAGGCTTTTGTCACACGGAGTATTCACAGTTCAGTGTAGTTCACGCTTAGAGGACATGTCAGTCGGACACGCGTGGGTCCCACATGGCCAGAGCTACGGGGCCCCCAGTTCTGGTCCAGCCCTCACCTCACATTTGTAGAAGACCCCTGGGCAGAGAGAGGGCTCCCGGCAATCTCCCTCCCGCTGGGACGGCTTTCCCCCTAGGCTCCGGCTGGGGACTCGGACTTCCCTGGGTCTGAGCAGGAGCCCTAGAAACTCAAACAGCGGAGTGCCTGTCTGGTCATGTGGACTCTTTCCAGCAGCGTCTCTGCCACGACGTTGGACTTTGCTGCATTTCCAAGTCTGACGCGGCAGAGGCCCTGGGAAATCCTCTCTGACCGCCAGAGGGATGGCAGACAGACAGACAGGTGGATTGGCAGATTACATGAATGAGCGAATGAATGAATGTTCCAGTTTGGTCTGGGGCTACCGCCGTCTGCTCATCTCCGCGCTTCCCGTCTCAGACTCAGAGGCAGTGGTTCCGATGCCCACAGGTGCCTCAGTCCCCCTGAAGCAGGTCCTGGCCGTAAAACGACAGGACATCAGCTCTGTGTGTGGTTCAGACCTTGGGGAGAACTCAGGTGCATGGAGGCCCCTGCCCCACGCAGGTGTGAGCTTAAAGGTGTGACTTAGATGCCCTTAAAAATGCTACGTGCAGGTCAGGTAAGTCTGAGGGTGCCAGACCTGGAAGGGCGAAGCCTCGTCAGGTGAACTTTCCAGCAAGAACGGGGCACCAGCAGATCCGTGAGCGGTGGAGACAAACGCTCCCAAGTTTCCTGGGGGCTCTGAGCGTCCCGGGCCCCGCAGGACGATAGTCCTGACACCAGCACCCCCTCCATCCCGTGGGCCGACCCCCCAAAGTCCCGGCCACTGTGGAGAAAGTCGGAAAGGATGAGTCACTGAGATTTCTGATCAACTAAGCCCAGAAGGGGAGCTGAGGCTCCCTCTCCACCCACCCCATACTTCCCCCGGATGGGGGCGGGAGAGTAAGACATCCGCGTCTCTGGAAATAAGTGAGGCCACAGAGTGAGAACAGCAGGGGCTGCCCATTCAGAGCTCCCTGTAGCAGGGCATCCGCCAGGCCACCGCCACGTGCGTGTGGCAGAGACTCAGGTGGGTGGGGCGGGGAGAGCTCAGGGTGGAAAAGAGGTGGCTGGGGGCAGGGACCCTGGGGGAGGTGCTGGCCCAGGACAGATTGGGGGGTGGGGCTGGGGGAGGTGCTGACCCAGGACAGCTGGGAGAGGGGCCTTGGGAAGGTGCTGGCTCAGGACAGCTGGGGGGGGGGGGGTTGGCTGGGGGAGGTGCTGGCCCAGGACATGTGGGGGTGGTCCATGGGGGAGGTGCTGGCCCAGGACAGTTGGGAGAGGGGCCTGGGGAAGGTGCTGGCCCAGGACAGCTGGGGGGTGCCTGGGGGAGATGCTGGCCCAAGACATCTGGGGGGGGGCCTGGGGGGAGGTGCTGGCCCAGGACATCTGGGGGGAGGGGCCTGGGGGAGGTGCTGGTCCAGGACATGTGGGGATGGTCCATGGGGGAGGTGTTGGCCCAGGAGAGTTGGGAGAGGGGCCTGGGGAAGGTGCTGGCCCAAGACATCTGGGGGGGGGCCTGGGGGGAGGTGCTGGCCCAGGACATCTGGGGGGAGGGGCCTGGGGGAGGTGCTGGCCCAGGACAGCTTGGGGGAGGGGGCCCAGACGTGGGTGCTGGCCAGGACACCGGAGCAGCTAACCAGAAGCAGGTCCAGGGATGGGTTAGGGAAGCACACGGGGCTTTCTCTGGTTGGTCCCAGGTTGGAAGCAGGACAACAGTTGGGGAAGCCGTCCTGCCCTCAGGGGCAGATTGCTCGGGGTGGAGGTGGGGCTGCAGGAGTGCCTTCTGGAAGGCCCCCCCCCCCCAGCCGTCTGGGCTTCAGCGGTCACCATGGGCTGGTTTTATTTTGACGTAGGTCTGGTGCTTGTCCGTTTGTATATTCAGTGTCTCATTTATCAGAAACAACAATTTTCCCATAAGAAATTAGACACAATTCGAAGGCAGCGTTGTCTCACTCGTACAGCAACCTGATGCTCTGTCACTCCCTGAAGGTTTCTGCTACGATTACACGCACAGTGCCTCTGGAGGCCTGTTGGAACTTGTGGTTTGGGTTTGCTCACCTCTGAGGTGTCCCCCAGCCCCCCCTCTGAAGGTGGTGTGAGGTCGGCTGACTTCGGCCTCCTCTTGGCCCTGAGGACTGTCCCCGCCCACTTTGAGGACCTCTCAGGATGTGTGCAGCTGATGGTCTCTAGTGTCCCCAGGAGGCCACCCGGCTTCCTTCACGAGGTAGACTGGTTCCAGGAGCTCCCACTGCTTTGAGCTGGTCAGTCAGGCTCCTGTCCCGGCCCCTGGTGGGTGCTCTGTGAAGTGCTGTGCACAGTCACACATGTAGAGTCCTGCCCCTTGCACACGGCTGCATATTGCTCCAGACAGAGACCAGGGACCAGGGCTGGGCCGCCCTTGACCCCCAGGCACCTGGACAGTTTCTGGTACACAGTAAGTGCTCAATACAAGTTTGTTATTCCCATGAATATCCGCTCTTCTGTCTGACCCAAAATCTAACTAGACACCTTGATCTCGGGGACTTAAAATGGGCTCTTCTGCACAATAACTGGCCCAGAAGAGTGGCCTAAATCTTCTCAAGGTGGAAACAGGTGTGGCAAAAACCACTGGCCACATAAGCAGGGCCAGAATGGCAGCAGTAAGGGGCTGTGCTCCCGTGTCACCAGCAGCTCGGTGACATCAAGTCGTGGCCCTGAGGCCACCCTTGAGCTTCTGCCTGTGGTCATGGATGGTGTCCACAGCCCCAGAACTGTGTTCACTTCCAGGGCAGGGAGAAGTAAGGGTGTGGGGGGTGAAGCCACCCACTTCTCTCTACCGGGAGAAGCAAAGTTCCTGTCAAAGCCAGTGGGCTCGCTGACCTTTGCATGTCCTGAGCCCCCAGCCGCCCCACGGCCCCAGCCAAGTTCAGCTTCTGTGGGGGAGGTTGGAGGACGCCACACAGAGCCGTGCAAGAGTGTCTTCCCGTACATGGCGGTGAAACCTTTGTTTCCAGTGACGCTTCACGTCTGTTCCCCTGGACTCCTGTAAGTCACATGACTTGGAACCCGGGTGGGCAGCCGTGTGCTTTGCCCAGGATCTCAGGGCTCCCAGGATGTGGACCAGGAAAGTCTGGGCAAACTAGTCATCGCCTGCTAGGTGGGCTCCAGCCTCAGCACCTGGACCGACTGCTCAGGGTTCCTCGTAGGCGGCAGAGGTCGGGTGACTCCCAGCTGCTGTCTTTTAAATTACATTAGTCTCCACCACGGTCCCCGACTGTGCTAAGGGCTTTCCACATACACGGCTTTATGTGACCCTCATAACACGTCTGATGCGATAAGACAGACCCATTTTACAGAGGAGAAAACTGAGGGTCCAAGTAGAAGCTGCCTGGGTCGTGATCCAGTGAGAGCAAAACCAGGATGTGGGTCCCGTCTGTCTGACGCAAGGCCCAGTGCGCTTACGTTAGAAGCTTCCTGGGAGCTGTCAGGGAGACGTAGAGGGAGAGAGAAAACAATGCTGCGTTCTGCAGATATCGGGAAAGACCGTGTGCCTCCAAGGGGACGGCTTGGGGAAAGTCTCAGAGGGGACAGAAGGACAGAGGGGCAGAGAGTAGAGGTGGGACGGCACCTGGGCCAGGCTTTCTAGCCTCGTGTCTTTGGGGAACAAAGTTTATTGTCCAGGGCATCTGGACGCCCTCAGGTTTTCAGGAGTTGTTGAGGGAGCAGTGGTCTCCCACCCCAGACAGGGCTCTTTAGAGACCCCAATCCTGTCCGTCTCCACGGTGCCCCTTGAGTTCCGGTTTCTAGTCCCGCTTCACAGACTGCCTTCGGTCCCGGTAGAACAAGAGAGTACCTGTCCTGTTCCACTGGTTCTGACGTGTCCTTATGTGCTTTTCCCAAGATGAAATTCTAGTCCAAGAGATGTTGAATCCAAATAAGTCATCAGTGGCTGGAAAGCACATGACAGCATCAACACTGTCAACAAAGTTGTTCAACGATAAAAGCAAGTATACATTTTTTACACCTGTGATGGCGTGTACTCCTAGAGGTCTGTGGTTGTGAAGACACAATCCTACCAGTTTACATTCTTTAAGGCCAGCTTACTTCTGGGGCAAAAGCAAATGGCGGTGTGCAAGAAACAGGTGTCCGGAACCTTCTCTGTAACCTTCCCGAGATTGAGGCGGCCAAGCCGAGGCTGGTGGAGACAAGTTCCTCTTATTTTGGGGTGGTCTCGGGGTGCACACATAAGCAGGCTCTTGTGCTTAGGATGCAAAGGCGGCTTAGCCACTGCGGGAACGGGGGGGACACATGGAAACGGGGACTTGCGACCACCTGCTCACTGACACGTACCTAAGCGTTCTGAGAGCGCGGGCAGTGACATTGACCCCATTGCACGCAGGACAGAACAAAGGTCTGAAGAACCTGCGCGAGGCCACACGGCTAGTAGTGAACGTGGGAGAGAAGGCGCTTTTCCAAAGGGCGGTTCCGTGGTGTCCGGGGTGCGTGTTGATCAGTGAAACAGCTCGCTGAGAACCAAGGCCCAGTACTTGGCTGACAGTTGCTAAGGGGAGGCCCGGAGCAGAAATCCACAAGCAGTGCGTGAACTGCATTCAGCAGCCGGGAAGTTCAGCACTTTCTTGCAATTGTGCGCCCAGATGTGAATTCTGGTTCCTGGGACGAACACCACCCAGCATCTGCTGGGGCCCAAACTGCTGGGTTCAAGGCGGTCAGATGACACCTGACTCCGGTACATCTCAACTTTCCAAGACACGTTCTCAGTAGACCTTGACAACTGTTAGCGTTCTGTAAGATACAGTGTGGACCCAAATGTTCGTGTGTGTGTAATCAAAAATTTGTTTCCTTATTTTTTCCATGGTCTTCATCAAAGATGACAGCATGAATGAGGATTTTGAAGTTGGTGGCACTCAGAATTATCATGGACTCTCCGATAATTCACAATTCTCTATTGGCAGTGAGGACAAAATTTTCAATAATGGTAAATGCAACACGGTAATGCCCTTGCCTTAGGAGAAGGTGGTGGGGAGGACAGAGGAGCCAGGCAGATGTACACGGGGACGTCCCCGTCACGGAGGATGAAAGCGTGGCTGGAGAGAGATTGAGGCTGCTTCACCCCAGTGGGGCTGATTTCCCGTCTCCATCGAGGAACTGCCTGCCCACCACCCCTGCCCGTGGTCCTGACCCTGGAGAAGCAGAGCCTGGCAGGAAGGTCCTGGCAGGCAGGTGGCCACTAGCCGGGAAGAAGGGCCACCACACTGCCCGCCCCTCCCACACGTCAGCTGGGTACCTGCCCCTCCCTGGGGGTCAGGGGTTGGGCAGGGAGAGCCAGTGTCACCCCCGCCACCAGGGAGGTTCCCCCGGAGTGAGGGAAAGTGTCCCTCCAACGGCCACGGTTGCTGAAATTAACTCCATGTTCAGGTTCTGAGGCTGAGGAGCTAGCCCCCCACGGGGTGACAGATCTTTTCCTCACCCTAAAGATGACGCAAAAGAAAGGTGCCCATGTAGCTCGCGGGATGCCTGGCCCGTGAAGGGTTGTGGCGGGTTCTAGAGAAGAGAGCTTGTGAAATGGCAGCTTTCTGCTTCCATCACTCCTTCTGTGTTTCTTTATTGGGATTTTTGCCCTGAGGAAGAGCTTGTCCCTTATTTATTCATTCACTTACCCCAGATTTGCCTTGGGGGGTCCCTCCATTTGGCTCTTTGGTCCTGTTACTGTGCCCCCTCCTTCTGAACACCTCCCCACTTTCTGGCACCATGAGGTGTTCTGGGCCTCTAGCCCCCCGGCCCCCGCCCTGGAGTCGTGATTCTTTTTCACCAAAGGATGGAACTTAGAAACAAAGAAGTGGGTGTCAGGTGGACTTGAGTAGAATGTCATTGCCTCCTTCATCAGGCTGGGCTGGGAAGTATGTGACCACACACAGAGACACACACGCACACATTCACATGCACATGCAGAGACATGTACACACAGAGACACACGCTCGTGCGCACGCAGAGACATGCACACACAGAGACACATATTTGTGCACATGCAGAGACGTGCACACACAGAGACACACGCTCGTGCACACAGACACGCATGTGCATATGCAGAGACACACGCTCGTACACACAGACACGTGCACACGCAGAGACACACACTCATGCACACGCAGAGATGTGCACACACAGACACACGCTCATGCACACAGACACGCATGTGCACATGCAGAGCTACACGCTTGTGCACACGCAGAGATGTGTGCACACAGAGACACGCACTACACATGCAGAGACGTGCACACACAGGTAGACACGTACACAGATAAGCACATGCACACACAGACACACATGTGTGTGCACACAGGCACATGCAGACGTGTGTGCATATGCAGACCTACAGACACACATGCGTGTGCAGATACACATACAACCAGTCACGCACACACAAATGTGCAACACAGGCGTGCACACGCACAAACACAGAGGCACGTGCACACGCAGCCATATTAAACTGTCTCCCTCTTTCTCTACGTAAAACCACGACCTGCAGCTGACCGGCCTCCATCCCGCTCCTTGGAACTTTCTTAAAAATCTGGCTCCCATTTCCACGGTAACTGCAGCACTTGCTTAGTCTAGAGACTTCGGATTGCTCCCCCCACCCCTTGGGAAAATCAGATCGGCCGACAGGAGAGCAGTGTCGGTGAGGAGTTCTTTGTCTCTGTCTCACGTGTGGTTCACAGGGTCACCCAGGGCACGTCTTTCCTCCCGCCCTTTCTGTGTGCCCCTCGTTTCCCTAAAGTCAGGCTCATTCCTCATGCTGTTGATGTTAGATGTTTGTATTTGAATATGTGGGCATTACTATGGTTTTGGAGGTCATCATGATAGACAGAGGTACGTACCGGAATCCGCTAGTGGCCCACCACGTGCATGCCTAGTGGGCCGTCCCCACGAGTCCCGTGTTCCCTTGGGCTCAAATGAGATTCACGTACACTCAGATCACCTCCCTTGTTAGGTGAGGGCGCCCACCAGGCCCTGCTTTGTCCCCTCACACCAAGCTGGGAGCCACCGCACACCCTTAAGGGAGCTGGTGCCTGGTTCTCCAGCGGGGCACGCCCCTGTGCCAGTGAACCACGCCTCGTGCCCACCGTCTTTCTACTTGTTTCCACTTTACATTGTCTCTACAGTTCTGCAGGGTGCCACGGCAACAGCCTGCTGGGCGTGTGTTTGCATGTCGTTGGAGATGTAAATTCTCCTAATTGGGAGGTGGGGCCAGCAAACAAGTGAATACAAGGTCTTGATAGATGACGCCTGACTTGATACTTGTGCCATGGCTTTCCAGAACACGTTATTTTTTAAAGCTTATTTATTTATTTTGAGAGAGAGAGAGAAGGTGCAAGTCATGGAGGGGCAGAGAGAGAGAGAGAGAGAGGGAGAGAGAAAGAACCCCAAGCAGGCTCCTCACTGTCAGTACAGAGCCCAACGCGGGCTTGAACCTACGAACCGTGAGATCATGACTGGAGCCAAAGTCGGACACTTAACCGACTGAACCACCCAAGCGCCCCCAGAACACATTTTTAAATAAAATTTGAAAATGATATTGCATTTCAACTTAGTGTTTGAAAATAAACCATGGCCGAAACGTTCATAAATGTGTAATCAAAACACTGTCTACCTGTTTTTTCCATGTGCGTCATCGAAGAACCCAGTACTGACCAGAGTTACCGACTCGGCAATCCTGAGGGTTACAGTGAGTCACAGTTCTCTTCTGGCGGTAAGGACAGAGTTTCCAATGACAGCGACTGTGACTCAGTAGCTACCCCTGCCTGCATGCCGGGAGGACGGGGCGGGAGAGTCAGTCTGCCTTGCTGCTGTTACAAATTGAGGACATCTTTGCCCTGCATGCTGTAACTGTTTTCTTTGTGTATTTGAATGCTGTTGATTTTTGAAGGCTAAGTATTATTCTGCTCCCTTCTTAAATCCTTTTATTGTTTCAGTTCATTTTAACATTGATGCTTTAGGGTTTTCCAAACATACTGCATTATCACGTACAAATAGAATTTTCTTCTTCTTCACCAATGTGTATGCATCTCATTGGTTTCTCTTGTCTAATTGCGTTAGCTCGTGTTTCTAGAATAGTGGTTGGAAGTAGCAGAGTTAGTGGGTTTCAGTGCCTCATTCACAGTCTTAGCAGAATAAGTTTAGCCAATAAGTAAGATTCTGGCTTTTAGACAAAGACTTATGTATTTTCATGTGCAAAAAAAAGTAACCACCAACTTTTTTACATTTTGTCCCAGCCATTTTCATTATCTTCGGCAACGCTAAAGTTTTTTCTTTAGATCTATTAATGCGGTGAATGATGTATGCATGGATTTTCCCGTGTTGAACCAACCTTGCATTCCTAGAACAGATCTCACTTGGTCATGTTCATTGTTTTGGATCCTGCTCATTGGTGTTTTATTTAGTAATTTTGCACCCAAATACAGTTCATAGGTGGTATTAGTCTGTAGTGTTTTTTGGTACTTTTTATCAGATTGAAATGTCAGTGTGATACCTGCCTCATAACAAAGATTTAAAATTTTTTTTTCTTTCTTTTTGAATCTCTTAGAAAATTTAAAGAGCATTGAAACCATCTGGTCTTTTCAGACTTGTCAGAAATGCCCCGTGAAACCATCTCATTCTGGTGCTTTTCCTAGAGTAATTACTCAGTAACTCTCTATTTCTTCTAGGCAAAGTGATTCATTTAATCTTTCTTAATCAGATGCAGTCAATTTTAGCAATGCATATTTTTTTTAGAAAAACATCCATTTCTTCTGTGTTCTCAAACGTATTTGCAAGGAAGTCTCCAACTCATCGCATTATTTTAAAAATACCATTTGTTTCCACTGCTATTTCCCCCTTGTCATGTCTTATTTTATAAATATATGCTCTTTTTTTTATCTTCCTTATTAGGTAAACCAGCATTTTGTCTAATGTATTAATTTCTTCCCACGATCTAGGGTATTGGCATATTAACTAACTACACCGAGTTTCCACTCTGCACCCCTATTTATCTGTGTCTTTGTCATTACTATTTCCTTCTTTATGCTTTTTTTGTAGTGAGCTTTGCTGCCTTTCCCAGTCTTCAGGCTGAGTGGCTCACTGACTTCATTCTACCGATAAGTGGTTGGTGCTCTATTCTTTCAATGTCCCATAGATTCTCATATATCATGCTTTCATTGTCATTATCTCCCAGAAATTCTACAAATTTTTACCCAAAAGTTGTCTGAGAGGTGTTTTCTGGTTTCTAGGTAGTAGGGCCTTTTCTCTTTGTTTCTGTTAATAATTCCTAGTTTGATTAAACTATGATCGGGAAGTGTTTTCAGTAGTGCTACTGTGTGGCTGATGTACATTTTCTTTGTGACCTGACATTAATTTCTGTGAATGCTGCGACAGCACTGAGAAGGTGTGCACTCTGGCAGGGTGGGAAGGGTACTTGTAGTATCTGCTTATTGATGATGTGGTTTAGGCTGCTCTCTGCTCGCCTCTTCTTTTCTCCCTAATATTTCCCTAGAATGGGGTGTAAATCCCCCCCACCCGTACACATCCTTGCATTTCCTGTAGTTTTTGCTTTACGAGTGTGATTCTTGTATCATTTGGCGCAAGGATGTTCATGAGCATTATCTCTTTGTTACGAACTCTAGCTTTCGGTATTAAAAAGAGCCCTTCTTTGTCATGTTTAATGCTTTCGGGCTTGGATATTACTTTCCCTGATGTAAGGGCCACTACCACCTGCTTTCTTGTTATTTCAGTTTACCTGCTGTGTCTTTGTCCATTTTTTCATCTTTACGTAAATAAGCTGTCGCGCTGTAAGTACACAATGTGTACTTGGATCTTGTGTTAGCCCTTTCAGTGAAGAGGAAACCGCCTCATGAAGTCCAAAGCCTCCCTCCAGGGGGAGGTGTCGAGGAAGCAGAGCCTGGCTGTGACGAGGCCCCAGGCCCCCAGTCACTTCTTCTTCCCACCACAACCTGAGCCAGACCTTCGAGCGTTTGGAAAAAGCTGAACAGAAGTGTTAAGACAACTCCCACTTCAACCTGGCCCCTAAAAACTGAGAGAACGATGCACAGTAGAGCTGGGGCACTGGTCTCTGGGGAAGCACGGCCCCTGCTTTGTTCCCTGCCTGCCCCCCACCAGCCCCACGAGTCCCCTGTGTGCTCCCAAAGGGGCTGCTGTGTCCTCCTTGTCGCCCAGCGCTTTGTACCAGGCAGGCGTCCGTGGGGTCTGGATGAACCAGCTGTCAAGGGGATCCTGAAATCTTGGGGTTCATTTGAGCAAAACACTGGCCAAGATGCCACTTTGGGAATGTGTGGAGGAAACGTGGATCCATTAACACCCAAAAAGGCAACATTCCATAATGTTTCACAACTTCACAAGCCACTGAAAGGCAATACGATAGAATCGTTGCGTGTTGCGCGTGGCGGGTGCTCTGGGACCCGTCGGGGGACCCAGGGAGGCCCGTGTGATGGCGGAGGAGCCGACTGGAGAACCGGGAGAAAAACGGAGAAGGAAATCTTTTCTCTAAGCTCTCGAACAGCGAAGGACAAAGACAGGCTGTGGCAGAGCAAGACAGGACGAGGACATGAGCGCATCAGGAGAGAAACCGTCTCCCTCATGAGAGTCAGCGCCATGGGCTCCCCAAGCCACCTTTCCCCAGGAACTGGCCTCCTGCGGGGGCACCACGCGTGGGCCAGGAAATCAGCTTCCCGGGGGCAGTGACACTTGTAAGACCGGTGCTGATGAGGCTCCTGTGCCCGAGACCCAAAGGGCCAGGTCCTGCCAGCAGGGAGCTGTGAGCACGTGAAGACCATGGGCACAGGCGGCCCCCCACCCTCTGCCAGCCCCCCAGGCCGCTCCAGAGGCTGTCCTCCTGTGTGCTGGCTTCCTGTGCTGTTGAGACCCGTTGTCGCTCTGTCCTGGGGGCAGAAGTCCCAGACGAAGGCTTTGGCAGGCGGCTCCTTCCAGGCCGTGAGGGAGTCCCTTCCACGCTCTTCCAGCTCTCAGGGGTCTCCCCAGGCCTCCTGGGTTCCCTGGCTTGCAGCAGCCTCCCCGACCCCTGCCTTGTTACCACATGCCTGCTCCTTACGCACTGCTCTGCAGCTGAATGTCCTCCTCTAATTATGACGCCAGTCACGCTGGATCGGGGCCGCCCTGCTACCCGTGGGCCCGGCTCTGAACTGGTCACAGTTGCCGCAGCCCCGTTTCCATGAGGCCACCACGTGAACTCTAGGGCGCCCCATGACATCGCCTGGCAGTGGACACCCTCTGTCAGTGCCCGGAAACAAGCCCGGGGTGTCCTGCCGGATGTGGACTGCAGTAAAAAAGAAGTAAATGCTCTGCCGTCTTATTTTCACTAAGAGATCGTGTGAGGGTCAGAGGAGCCTTGTCTGGTTTGCTGGGCTGTTCTTGGTCCCGGTGACCCGGGGCCCCTGACGCCCGGCCCTGGCCAGGGAAGGGCGGGGACCGTGGGGTCCTGCGGGGCGGTGGTGGTGGGGAGGCCCCAGCTGGCCGGCCGGGAGGTTGTTTCTGAGTGATCGGTCGCCTGGAGCCCCGCCCGCACGTTCCCGTGAGGAGGCTGTGGTCTGGGTGGGACGGTGACGTTGCAGACTTTGGCCCGTGAGCAAGGACGGACCTGTGTTCGGTGTTGCCAGGCCGCTGCTATGCTGCAGACTGAGAGCCGTGGGTGTTATTTGTGGGCGGCACGTGCATTTTTGCCCCGAGCCGCGTTGTTGTGGGCGAGAGACCCTGAGGCAGTTCAACCAGCACGTGGTTGTCAGTGACAATTGCAATACTTCTTCAGCCCGTCCTTGAGTACCTCGCGGTCGGAAACACAGCCCTGCAAAGTCGTGGCTCCCACATAGTGGGGCAGGTGCTGAGGAGGACGGGGACAGGTGACCTGTGGACGGCCCGATACTGTCGCGTGCGCAGTCTGAAGCTTCGAAGGAGCAGGGAGTTGTGCGTGGAGCACACTGGGGTGGCGGCCCCTGACCACCAGGAGAGGAAGCCACCGTCACTCCTCCCCCGATCCAGGAAAGCAGATTTTGTGGCTGTGCCACAGCCAGTGAGAGAACAGCCATCGCCCAGGGGATGCCTCCTCCACGACTCCAGGTCCGACCGCGACAAGCGTGGCTCCTTCTCGGAAACCCCGCGGCCCCCGGAGGCCCAGAGCAGCACGGGCAGGGCCCCCCACAGGCATGCTCTGGAGGGCGCCACACTGGCCCAGGGTAGCTGCAGACAACAGGCCCTCGGCAGAGACTTCCCGAGCGAGTGGGCAGGAGGGTCGCTGCTGACGCCGGCATCCACCGGGTCTGCCGTCTCCCAGAAGCCGCGTAAGCATAGTCCTGTCCTCAGAGCTAGCAGACAAGACTAAGAAACCCACCGTGTGGAGCACAAGGCGTGTCTCTGGGTGACGGCGATGTCGGTGGGGACGCACAGATGGACGCTCCAGGTACAGGGACAGGTAAGGGCCTCACCTGAGAGAAAGAAATCTTAGTGTCTTTTGACTTGAAAAGCAGTCACTTCTGTCCTTCCTTGGGAGGAACCACAGGATCCCAGGGTTGTCTGCGAATTTCTAGTCGAGGCTTCTATCCACTCCCCTTTGCGTTTACTCCCAGTACTCCTCCGTGTGCATCCACGGAAGGGGGACACGAAGTCCAGAGCTCCGCTAACTGTGATGGGCCCTGGCCTGTGCGCCCCTCCTGGACAGGCACCAGGAGGCACCCTTCACGTGGCCCCCGACCTAGCACCCGGCACAGCGGCTGCTGCCTGGCGTTTGCGGAATCAGTGAGTCAGCAGGTGAATATTGCAAGTGTCGTCGTCAACGGTGCATAAGTATGAAAGGTAATCGTACCTCTGTGACTGTTACAACCATTGCAGCAACAGTGACGTTCTCCCCCTCAGAGCGCTCACGGTGTGCCTGGCCCCGTCACGTTCAAATCACCCCAAGGGACCTCACGGCGCCTGTGTCGGGACCTCAGGCCGGGGAGCCGAGGACCTAGCCCTGGAGATTCACGCCGCTTCCAAGGGCATTGGAGAACCCGGGGCCGGGGCTCCCCTGCGGCTGCCTGGAGCAGTGAGGACCAGCTCTGTGACCAGTTCTTGGTTTTTCTGGCTCTGCCCGTGGCTCTGCACCCCTGCCTCCCCCTTCCTGTCTTTCCCACCTGCACTGTGAGTGTGCAGGACGGGTGCCAGGGAGAACAATGGAGGTGATTTTACCTTTCAGGTGTCCCTGCAGGAAATGATTTCCATCTCAGAAGCCAGCAGCCAGTGCTTCCTGCCTCCCTGGGGTGCCTCGGGGGAGGGGCCCTCCCCAGCTTTTGTGGGCACATCTATCTAGAACTTTCTCATGGCCACAAGATAACATCATCTCCAGTCCAGTGCTCTGGGCCAGTGAGATTTGCGGACACTCTCTTCCCTTCACACTGACTTTAGGACAAAGGGGACTTCTGCTCATTTATCGTCCTAGACCCCCAGGTGTGCCGTGATTTCATCTACACTGGGTTAGAAGTCAGTTCATGTCATTTGTAGACAAACAGGCCCCTTAGAAACCAGTCTTCTTTGTCTCTGGTCAACAGCGAGCAGGTTTTGGAAGCTTCCAAATTAGAAGGAATGAGTAGATTAGAACACCTCCCTGAGGACTAGGGTCTTAGGCTGAGCCACTAGAAATGACCGTGCAGATCAAAGACAGTCCGATACCTGCTCCCGGGAACATTTTGGGGCCCCTGCGGCTCAGCGTAGCTGGGCACCCCCCGGCGTCCCTTCTCTCCGAGCCCACGCAACACGCAGTCCCCTCTGGGAGCAGGTGTGCATCCTGGGCCTGTGGCCACAGGCGAGGCATTTCCCTGAGCTCCAGCCCCCGGCCCCGGCGGGCACATGGGCGGGCTCTCAGTGGGGCGGTCAAGCAACCCCACGTGTTGAGGACTCATTGCGCAGGACTACGCTGAGCTCCACCACCGACTGCCCCAGAGACAAAAAAGTATAGACACCACAACGTCATCCTCCTACACCACACCTGGGGACAGCACGGCAAAGAGGGTTTAAAGTAGGCTCCAAGGAATGAATCTCTAATGTGAAATTCTGGCCGCCACAGCAGGGCACCTCTTGGAAACTGACGGGCTCTCCTTCCTGGGCTGGAGCCCTTCTCTCCCGCTAAGCGATAGGTGGGACTGCTCATGTGATATGACCGTCCCCTGGGGGCATGGGTCATTTTCTGCTTGATCTCAACCCCGTGGTGTTTGTCATCTGCCAGTGGAAGTCCGGCTAACCTTCCTGCCATCCTTCTCGGCGGAACGGGCCTGGAAGCGGACAAGTGTCTGTGGGACATGGGACGTGGGAAAGAGTGCAGGGCAGAGAGGAAGAGCCTGTCAGACCCCGGCTCCACCGCTCACTGGCTCTGCCGTCTTCGAACCTGTGTCATCTGTAAGCTGGGAGTCATAGTGCCTTAAGCTGTGGGGTCATTGGGACAATTAAATTGGTTGAAAAGGTAAGAACTCGGGGCAGATCTTGATTCATAAGAAGTGTTAGGCGTTATTACTAGACTTTCTGTGTTTTAGTAAGATTCAGTGCGATACAGGGAAATTCATCCTTTCTAGAGTCATGTAACCATCACCACAAATGACATACAGAAGAGGTCCGTTACCCGAAAATTCCACGCTCCTTCCACGGAGCCCTAATATACTGACCTGTGTCCTGTTTCTATGATTTTCCCCCTTCCGGAATGTCATACACTACAAAGACCATGTAGACCTTTGAGTGTAGCTTCCTCAACTAGCACAACGCATTTGAGACGCATGCATGTTTGCCTGTAATTATTCGGTTCCCCTCACTGCAGCCCCTGCTGGCTTACTCACTCACCAGCTGAATGAGCTTGGGAATTACAAAAAAAGCCACTGGAGACGTTCCCATACAAGGTTTTGGGTGAATAAAAATGTTCCTTTAGTTTAGGTAAACAGCTAAAGGTATGGCAGCTATGTTTTACTGTATAAGAAACTGTCAACGGGGGGGCGCCTGTGTGGCTCAGTGGGTTGAGCGTCTGACTTCGGCTCAGGTCATGATCTCAGGATTCGTGGGTTCGAGCCCCGCGTCGGGCTCTGTGCTGACAGCTCAGAGCCTGGAGCCTGCTTCGGATTCTGTGTGTGTCTCTCTCTGTCTGCCCCTCCCCCGCTTGCACTCTGTCTCTCTCTCTCTCTCAAATATAAGTAAAAACATTAAAAAATTTTAAAGAAGAAAGAAAGAAAGAAACTGTCAGCAGAAGTTGCATCCCTGCTAGCAGAATTGGAGCAGCCCTGGGTCCTCCTCAACACTTGAGATTTTCTGTCTCCGGGCCGCTCTAGCAGACGCACAAGAGTCTCACTGTGGCATGGGTTTGCACTTCCCTAGTGACTGGTAATCCCGAGCGTATTTTCCTGTCTTTATTTGCCATCTGGAGATCTCCTTTGGTCTAGTGCCCATTTTCCTTAGTCTGTTTTCTTACTGTTGAGTTTTGAGATGTGTTTACACATTCTGGATACAAGTCCTCTGTCACGCGTGTGATCGAAAAGATTGCCTGCCAGTCTGTGGCTTGCTTTTCATTTGCATACCAGTGTCTTTCAGAGATCAGAAATTCTTAACATTGGTCAAATCAATTTATCAAGTTTCATTTTCAGTGTCAAATAAGACATCTTTGCCTCATTTAAAGTCACAAACATTTTCCACGTTCTCTTCCGGAAGTCTTAAAATTGTAGATTTTACTTTAGGGCTGTGATCCATTTTGAGTGAAGTTGTGTATATGGTGTAAGATAAGGATTCTTTCGTTTTGGTTTGATTTCTTGCTTATTGATGTCCGGTGCCAACACCAGTTTTTGCAAAAACTCCTCTTTCTCTGTTGAATTGCCTGTGCACGTAGTTGACAATCAACCAGTCATTTGTGAGCCTGTTTCTGGCCTCTTACTTTGTTCCACGGACTTAAGATCTACTCTTTTTCAGGTGTCGCGTTGCCTTGGCTACAGTACATTGATACCAAGATTTGAGATCAGGTAGAGTCCTCCCGCTTTGTTCGGATTTTCAGAATCAACTTGGTTGTTCTGCTTTCTCTGCCTTCCCGTATACATTTTAAAAGCGGCTTGTTAATTTCCGCAGCCCATTCTGTTGGGACTTTGGCTGGAATTGCTACGAGTCTATACATCAGTTTGTCAGGCACCGACTTCTTAACCGTATTCGGTCTTGCCCTCTGTGGAGGACTCTGTGTATGTAGGTCCTCTTTGGTTCCTCTCACCAGAGTTTTGTAGTGTTCAGCATAAAGACTTTGCATATGTCTTATTAGATTTATGCATAAGTATCTCATAATTCTTGATGTGATCATAAATGATACTGTTTTTTAAATTTCAACGCCCGGTTAGTCATTTCCAGTGTACAGAAATGTGATTGTTTCGTACAAGACTCTGTAAACGTCCCCCTTGCTCAGCTCACTCTTGTGTTCCAGAAGCTTTCCTGTAGATTATTTAGGATTTACTGCTTACTGAATCATATCATCTGTGAATAGATTTTTTTTCCTTTCCAATACATACGCCTTTTATTCATTTTTCTTGCCTTACCCCGCTAGTTCCAGTACAGTGTTGGAGGTTAAATACGAGTAGTCAGAACGGGTGCCCTTTCATAAATTAGGTGTATCTAATTGCAAGCATGGAGGACTTTTTTGGTAAAAAGTCAGATAGCAAATATTTTAGTCTAAGAGCAATATGGCCCCTGCTGCAACTACTTGACTAGAAGCAACCAGAGACCACACATAAAAGAACAGGTGTGGCTATATTCCAACAAAACTTTATTTACTAAAACTGGTGCTGATCCATACTTGGCCTGTAAGCCATGTTTACCAACCCCTCGTCTACTGAAATGATCAGTTGGTTTTTCTTTATTCTGTTCATATGGCGAATTACATGTCTTGATTTCTGAGTGTTGAACCAGGCCTGTATTTCTGAGATAAACCCGTGATACAGTTTCCTTTTTTATATCCTTTGGATTCAATTTGCCAAAATTTAGTTAAGAATTTTCTCATTTATGTTCATGAATGATGTTGGCCTATAGTTTTTTCTATTCGACGCTTTTGTCTAGCTTTGGTCTCAAGGTACTAATGGCCTCACAGAATGAATTGGGAAGTACTCCCTTTCCTTCGGTTTTCTAGATCTGTCTGTATGAAATAAATATTACTTCTACATAAAATGTCCGAAAGGATTTACCAATGAAGACATTAGGTCCTGTAATTTCTTTGTGGGAAGGTTTTTAAGTACGCATTTTATTTCTTCTGTAGATAAAGGGCTGTTTAGTGTATCTGTATGTTCTTTGGTGAGCTTTGGTGGTTTGTGTCGATGAATTTTCCCATTTCATCTAAATAGCGGTCTCTCAACGCCCTTTTTAATGTCTGCAGGAACCATGGGGCTGTCATCTCTCTCGCTCTTGATATCAGTAATTTGTGCCTTTTTTTAAATCCCTGGTGGTCTGATCAGTAGTTTATTAATCTTATTAATCTGTCCAGAGAACCAGGCTTTTGGTTTCATTTTTCCATGTTGTTTTTCTATTTTTTTATCATAGTGATTTTTTCTTTTAATTTTCTTTTTTTTCACTGCGTATTTTGAGGTTTTTCTCTCCTTTTTTAATGACTTGTTAATGTGAATACTTAGGTCATAGACTTGAGGCTAACTCTTTTTTTATTGTGAACGTTTAGTTCCTTTTAATTCTACTTTAATCCCGCCCTACAAATTTCAATATGCTGTGTTTTTATTTTTGTCCGTTCAAAATGCCTTATAACTCACCTTTTAAATCTGTTCTTTGACCTGTGGGCCATTTAGAAATGTGCCATTTCATTTTCAAATATTTGGAGACTTTTCCAACACCATTGTGTTACCGATTTATGATTTATTTCTGTTTTGGTCAGAAACACACAGTGTATGACTTAGATCTTTTTAACGCATTTTTAAAAACTTTAAATATGGCCCAGAATACAGCGTTCTTTAGCAAGTACTCCCATGTGTGCCTGAAAAGAACGTGTACATGTTGTTGATTTGTGGAGTCACAACAATTATAAATGTCAATTAGATCAAGTAGCTGAACTACCTTGTTCAGGTCTCCTACACCCTTGAGTTCCTGTCTCCCCACTTACTCGACTATTAAGAGAGCAGAATTTAAGTCTCAGACGATCACCGTGGATGTGCTCACCGTGCCTTTCGGCTCTACCAGTGTTCATTTCACGCCCTTCGAAGCTCTTTCATTGCACTTCATCCGTATGCATAAAAATGTGGAATTGTTCTATCTTCTGGATGAATTACTGCTTTAACAGTAAGAAATGACCCTCTTTATTCCTGGCGATATTCTCTGTTTTTGTCTAATATTTAAATAGCCACTCTAGCTTTCTTTTGATCAGTGTTCGCATGGCTGATCTTTTTATTTTATTTTTTACCTCCTTGTGCTTTATATTTAAGGTGGGATTTTGTAGACAGTGCATAGCTGGGTCTTGTGTTTTTATGTAAATTGACACTCTGTGCTTCTTGAACATTTTCGATATGGTGTTACAATAAATTTTGATATTCTTGCCCTCTAATTCTACCTATAGAGTCATTTCTGGGCCAGCTTTGATTGGTTGACTCTGGTCATTATAGGTCATATTTCATTGGTTATTCTCATATCTGCTCATTCTTGTTTGGATGCCAAGTATGAATCTCACTTTGTTGGATGTTGGATATTCTATTTTTAAAAAATATTAGCAAGCCTTGCTCTTGAACCCACTTAAATAACTTTGAGGTTCACTTTTAAGCTTTGTTAAGACCAAGCAGCCCTTACCCCAAAGGCTAATATTCCCCGATACCGAGGCAGTAAAACTCAGAGCACTCTACCCGATGTCTGTGTATAATGAGGCTCTTTACGTTTACCAGCGAAGACGCCAACTTTTTCTGGCCTGTGTGAGCTCTGGAGATTGTTCTGCCACCTTTTTGGGTGGCTCTTGTTCCACGCTAAGGCTTCCTGTGGCTTCTCACTGACCCTTACTCAGCTGGAGACAGGGCCACCCTCTGCAGTGTCCGAGTTCCCTCGCCTCTGCTGCTCTGGCCTCCCCAGCCCCGTCCCCTCCTGGTGACACCACAGGGCTCTGCCTATGTCCTCCCTCATCACACAGGACCAGAAACACTCCAGGCAGGAACCAGAGGCTCATGGGAGCCCCTTGGCAGTCCCTCCTCAGGGGTCACTGTCCCTTGTTGCCCATTGTCTGATGAATGGGAAGTCATTGTTTCATATAATTTTTCTAGTTTTTTTTTGTTAAATTGGGAGGACAAATCTGGTCCTTGTTACTCCCATCTTTTCCAGGCGTGAAAGTTCAAATAGCAGGCTGTCACATATAGGAAAAGCCGTGCATTTCAACTCTGGTCAAAGCTTCAGGGTGGCCTAGAAGGAGCAGAAGCCAGGGGGCCTGCCTCCCAGGTGCTTTCCCAGCTGGACCACGTGCCACCCCAGTGACCTCAATGCTTTGTGTCCCTGGGGTCTCATCCACACCTGGAAAGTAAACATTTCCCACAAGCCTCATCAGTGCATTGATGTTCAGGTGGAACCACACCTACACAGTCCGTGTAAATGTCGCCATGGCACGTGGAGTCCTAACTAAAGATCGTAGTTCAGAAATGAGCATTTTGAGATGCGCATTTTATACTTATTAATGAATTATGTGTTTCCCTAAAATTCATCAGTCTGAATTTCCACCAAAATTTCCTAAGCAATTTCCTCTAAAAAACATAAATGTGGTTTTAAATATTGAGTGAGAGTATGATGTTGGCAACAATCTCTGTCACCAGAAGGACACAGAGGCGGATGGCAATTGTGGCCTCCAGGAGGAAGCTAGAAACGAGGCACCAACTATTGGAAATGGCCTTACTTTCCACAGTTCTTTTTATTTTTTTCAGATTTTCAAATTCTACCATGGGCTTATAATACTTATAAAAATATGAATTTGTTACCTTAAAATAACTTTGAGGAATGTTTTAAAAGCCAGAAGCACTGGGGCGCCTGCATGGCTCAGTCAGTTGGGCGTCTGACTTCAGCTCAGGTCATGATCTCACAGTTCGTGGGTTCAAGCCCTGTGTCGGGCTCTGTGCTGACAGCTCGGAGCCTGGAGCCTGCTTCCCATTCTGTGTCTCCCTCTCTCTCTGCCCCTCCCCTGCTCATACTCTGTCTCTCTCTCTCTCTCAAAAATAAATAAACATTAAAAAAAAAGCCAGAAGCACCTTGAAGGATCTGCCGAGAACCTCTCTCTCTTGTTGTTGGAACAGCCAGCCCCTCTGTGTGCTATCCAGAACGTCCAAAAATGCCCCATGACCCAAAGCACCACTCCTGACCTCTGGAATGTGCCTGGACTTCGGGCTCTGTTCCAGCCTGCGTGCCGCACGGGACACGGATAATTTTATGCCCTAATCAGTGATTCGCGGCTGGCCTTCGCTGTAACAAAAGATTCGTCCTCTTGCTCGGTGAATACCTGCTGAGCATGGGCTGGGAGGCTCCAAGCGAATGAGGGGCTGCGCTTTTATAAGCCCCACAGAGCAGCCGGCCACCAGGCAGCACCCGCGTGGTGGATAGATGTGCTGGCTTGAACGTTTTCCTTGCGTCTTCCTGCTGCACTCAAGTGGAGTTTCGGGGAACCTTCAGGATGGCAGTGTCCTTGTTATGCTTGGAGAGCCGGGCAGCCAGGAAGGAGAAGGGGGAGAGCGCCCCGGGCGGTGGCAAAGGCCACACCCCCAGGGAAGGGAGCCTCGTGGGTCGTGTGGGCCTCTCCCCACCGACCCGTGCCATGAACCCACACTCTGCCCTCTCCGCAGCGGTGAGATGGGCCCCGCGATTCTGGGGTAAGGGCGGTTCCGGGATGGGGCGTGAGATGTCATAAAATACACGTCATAGGGACCGGGAGCATCACCTGAAGGACGCAGGCTGGGGCGTCAGCATGAGGAGGAAGCCGCAGGGCGGTGTCCGTGACCGCCCGGGGCCGCACAGGCCGCAGGTCTGGCTTGGGGGCAGGCCGCCCTCACCTGCGAACTGGTGTCCCCAGAGTTGTCGTTCTGAGGCTGAAAAGGTGTTTGGAATCGTGACTTAACCCTTGACCAAATCCTGATCATCGTACTTATTTTTTCCCCACAGGAAAGAATTTTAAAAATGATCAATATAAAAAAACATCAGTTCTGGACAAAATCCTTCAAAACATTGGAAAATCTTCAGGTAAGTGGAATAATAGATAAGTAGGTCCTTGTGCTGGGATGCCACCCCCGCCGTGGAGAGAAGTAAACTGCTCCAGGGGACAGCTCTCTGGAGGGGCGGGTGACTCTCTGGGGGTCCCTGGGCAGATCGGGTTTCCTGTGTTTTCAGTGCGGGACTCCTGGCCCATTGAGTCCAAATTCCATGAGTCCTGGGCCACGTGTGGGTGTCCCCTCCCTTCTCAGCTGTCCCTGGGACCTGTGGGCCCACCACCACATACCACAGGACCAGGCCCACAAGGTCCCCAAGCCTCCCACCTGGGGAGTCCCACACCTTTGAGCGCCCCCGCCCTCCGCCCTCCCGCTCCTCCCACCCCTGCCCTTTCAGACAACTTCCTAATCGCTGAAGTTGGTCCACGAATTTCCCCTGGTGGCTTCTGCCCCGGCCCCATGCTTCTTTCTGGAACTTTCCAGAACACTCCTGAGCCTCTTCTCCAGGCCAGTCCTCCTCCTGGCCTCCCAGCCTCTCCCAGGTAGACTCTGTAGTCCCGTAGACGGTTCGAATCAGCACCTCCTGCGTTCTTTCTACCACACACCGGTCCACACACCCTGAGACCACCAGGTTTGGGGGCACATCACGCCCACGTTTCAAGCTAGTGTTAGCGAAGACTTCCGGGGGTTTGTAAACGGGCCTCGGTGCAGCCCCATTAGTTGGGTCCTCGTAGAGCCAAGTGCAGGACCAAACACTTACACCTGGCCACCTTCATTCGCCTCCATCAGTGCTCACTGGGCACCTACCACGGGCCCACACCCTTCCCAGTTCTGGGGACTGAGCACCATGGGCACGGACCCCTGCCCTCGAGGTGCCCACATTCCAGGGGAAGGTTAGATCTCCCTCTGCTCCAGCCTGCTGGGACACTTCTGGGTCCGGCGTCTTGCGGTCATCCGCTCCTTCAAACCTCCCCGCCCCCCCCACCCGCCCCCTGTCATCGTCTTTCGGCCAGCCTGCTATCTTGTCCTTTGTTTAAATGCCCAGCAGGGTGGAGCCACAGACGGGTCACTAGAGGCCTCGCATTGTGTGACTGGTCACCAAGCAGCCAGGAGCCACTCTGTGCGGGGCCAGAGCCAGCCCTGGGACCCCGAAATTGCAGGCCCCCCACGGTCTGCACCTCCCCTCAGTGGGACAGCCCAGTGCAGTCGGGGGTTGAAAGGGGGGTGAGCGGTGCCCTGCCCGCCACAAACTTACCGACCGGTACTGACATCCAGCCACTTTCTGCTGCTTTAGTCAGATGTCAGGGAGTCTTTGCCAAATCCCCAGTCCCCGGGCCCTGAGAGTTCTGTCGTTGAAAACAGGAACATCCCTATGGCTCTAGTGTCTGAGGCAGGACCTTTCCACGTTGCACGTCCTGCACGTTGGCCCTGGGCCTGCCTGTCTGGGGGATGGGTGGCGGGCACTCCTCTGGTGCCAGGGCTGGGGGCCCAGCAGTGCATACACGGGAGGGACCGAGGTCCTTGACCTCCCAGGGCCTGACATCACAGGACTGTGTCCACAGGGGGTGCCCCCGAAGGGAGGGGATACCCCCAGCCCAGCCCAGTAGTGTTCAGAGGGGCCCCCACTTGGTTTGGAGGCAGAAGGCCGTGGCAGTGAGGCATTAAAGGGTGCGGCCTGGCCCCCACTCGGTCCTCCCTCTGTGACCACCTCCCCGTGGCTCCTCCCTTCTCTGCGTCCTGGCCTGGGCTCCCCAAGATCCTGCCAGGGCTCTCCCCACCTGGCCCACTGCCACCCTCACCCAAACCCACACCTTCCCCCTCTCCCTCCTGCAAACAGTGCCTCCGAGTTTGCCCTGACCTCTTGGGGCTTTGGCCTGCACCCTTGCAAGCCCGTTTCCCCCCACCCAGGACTCTCTCTTCCTGCGGTTCCTTCCAGCCCCACAGCACCTGTGACTGCTGCCCACAGACTGGGGACACTGGAGGCTGGCTTCACGCCTGTAGTCCTGCACCAGTGGGACAGCCCAGGAGGGTCCAAGCCACAGGATGAGCAGGGCGCCTAGGATTTCTCAAGAAACTCTCTCTCCAAACAGGGAGCTCTTCCCAGTAAGTGGAAGAGGAGGGTGAAGCTCCGAAGAGATGCAGAGGACGGTCAGCAAGGCCACCCGCCCCGAGGGAGCCCCCTAAGCAGGAAACTCCAGACTTCGTGAGACCCCACAGCCCCACCCTCAGGAATAAAGAGCATATATGTGCACATACTGTTAACCACGCTGTGTGAGGAAGTGTGTTTTATTCATGAGTCCCAAGTAGAGCTTATTTGTTTAAATGTTAAGGTGGAGGGTATGTGGGTTTCCTTTTGTTTTTTTAATAAACAGAAATTACTGAGTCTGAGAAAGGAAAGGTTTGAGAGGTTCCTGTTTTCTAACAGGATAAGGCTTGAGGACGCTTAGCTTCTGAGGGTTGTGTCCATGAAGAACCAGAGTCACCTGCTGCCCCCCTCCCATGGCAGCGCCCTGCAGAGTGCACACACGTGTACACAAAACACACACGGAACTTCTCCGCATCGGAATGTGTACCGAGCACGGGAACACGCAGGTTGGGTCCCTGTGGTGCAGACGGTGAGCGTGAGCTCCAGGGGGCGTCTGACCAACCTACAGCATGTTCGGGGCTGACCAGAACATTTCTCTGAGCAGGTTTTCTTACCCAGACCCACTCTGACTATGGACAGGTTACGCCTCTGCTTGATCCATGGGGTGAGGCTGGGAAATGTTACTCGGGACAGGGTGTAGCTGCCTCCTTTTTCTAAATGGGCAAGTCAGTGGACATTCATGAATCAGGTCCTAAAACAGCCCTGGAGAGAGAACTTCTGCCTTGAGGCTGTGTTGGCAATGGACTGGTGTTTGTTCTAGAACACACACCCTTCTTATTGGTGGTTGCCGGCTGCCCACACTTCTCCAGTGAAACAAAAGTCCTCTCTTCTCTTTCCCCGACATCATCAAGTCGGTGGTAGTGTGGAGGCCCAGGGCATTGGGACCAGAAGATCGAGGCTTTCAGCCCATCCTGTGATCCTAGCTGAGGACCCCAGGCAGAGAGGGGACACGGGACTCCCTCATCACCAAGTGAGTTGGTGGCAGAGCAGGACGCAGACACCCCTTTCCTACTTCGGCCCCTCCATCAGTAAACGGGTATCTCGGGGTTGGGGTTTGTTTTTGCATACAGTTCTAGTTTTTCTGTCTTGTCACCTCCACTTGTCTCCACTCAGAGGTATTAGGTGGCCTTCTCATCGCCACACCATCACAGGGTCCCTGGTGGAGCCAGTCCCGGCGGGCTCTCCCTGCCAGGCATGCCGATAGCATCCTTGGTCCCAAGCAGGACCTTGCAGTGTTTATCCCCGGGGTGCTTTGACAGAGCAGGACTGACCTCGATAAGATAAAATGTAAAAACATCATCGACCAGGTCCCCCCACCCCCTCCTTCACTCTCACGGGATCCCTGAGTACGGTGATTTTCAAAGCTGAAAATTTAATGAGTTAATAGTCTGCGCACATCAGAACGTCTCCTCTCGGTGGTGGCTCCCGCATGTCCAGACCCTGCGTGCTGCAGGGGATAGACGGTTGCTGAGAGCAGCTGACAACTACATTTATGGACAAGAACACAAACATTAGCATTACTAACAAACATCAGGTGATCCACTAAGTCTGAGCTGGAGGGAGTCTCCCACTGGGTCCGGAGTCGAGCTGGGTGAGAGCTCCACGGAGAAGACGTGGACGTGACCCTCTGGAGGCAGGAAGCACATGGGCATGGGTACTGCCACCCGGGGCACAGAGTGATCCCCTGTGATGTGTTTTGGGTTGGAAAAAGCTTAAAAATACTGATTTGCTCTATGATTTCCATTTCGGAAATTGACCGAGGCCTGCTTCATGGCCAAACATGGACGGTTCTGATGACTGCTCCCCCTGGAAGTCGGGAGGAATGGGTATTCTGC
Source organism: Felis catus (assembly GCF_018350175.1). Classification (NCBI taxonomy): domain Eukaryota; kingdom Metazoa; phylum Chordata; class Mammalia; order Carnivora; family Felidae; genus Felis; species Felis catus. Next base: position 81,563,515 of record NC_058368.1, read on the forward strand.
AGGTGCTGGGCTCAGGGTCCTATAGACTCATCAACTGTCTGTTTCTACGGGACATGCATTTGAGTCCCCCACGATGATTGTGAGGGACTCACCCTCTTACGGGGCTGTCAGTTTTTCTTTATATATTTCAAAGCTATGTTATCAAGTTCATAAAGGCTAAATTATTATATTTTTCTGGTGGACTGAAGCCTTAGTTGGGTGACACGTTTCTCTTTAACTGTGTATTTCTTCTTGCCTTGAATCTACTCTGGGGGCGCCTGGGTGGCTCATTCAGTTAAGTGTCTGACTCTCAATCTCAGCTCAGGTCTTGATCTCAGGGTCGTGAATTCGAGCCCCGTGCTGGGCTCCATGCATGTGCATGGAGCTTGCTTAAAAAAAAAATCTAGGGGCGCCTGGGTGGCGCAGTCGGTTAGGCGTCCGACTTCAGCCAGGTCACGATCTCGCGGTCCGTGAGTTCGAGCCCCACGTCAGGCTCTGGGCTGATGGCTCGGAGCCTGGAGCCTGTTTCCGATTCTGTGTCTCCCTCTCTCTCTGCCCCTCCCTCGTTCATGCTCTGTCTCTCTCTGTCCCAAAAATAAATAAAAAAAAAATTAAAAAAAAATCTATTCTGTTTGATATTAATAGACATAACCACACTAATTTTCTTTTGGCTAACGTTCTCATGGTATATCATCTTTCATCTGGCAACCTTCACCTTTTCTGTGCATTGTATTTCATGTATATATTTTAGGCACTAAATATAAGGATGTATTTTTTGAAATTCCTTCTTTTTGCTTTTTAATTACTTAATCCACGTACATGGAATGTATCTAGTGATATATATAGCCGGGTTTATATCTACTGTCTTACTATTTGTTTTCTTTTGTCTCCCTTGCCTATGTTTTCTCCCTCATTACCTTATTTAAGTCACTCAAGTATTTTTTTGTTCCATTTTCCCCTTTATTATGTATTCTTTTAATATTTAACAGCCTTGTTAGAAATTACAATATGCACCTTAGACTTTTTTTTAGTCTTTATTCATTTGTGAGAGAGTTGTGTGAGCTGGGGAGGGGGAGAGAGAGAGAGAGAGAGAGAGAGAGAGAGAGAGGATCTCAAGCAGGCTCCACACTGTCAATGTAGACCCCGACTCGGGGCTCGAACTCATGAACCATGAGATCGTGACCTGAGCTGAAATCAAGAGTCGGACGCTCAACCACCTGAGCCCCCCAGGTGCCCCTACATCCTAGACTTATTATAATTGAAAATAAATTAGCGCTTTTACTACTTCCTGAGAAAGGCAAGGACAGGAGGCTATTTAACCCCATTAACAACCATCTTTTGTATTATATTCATCATGAATTTTTTACAAATGTCCTAAACACCACAGAACATTATAGTTAGTTTTATACAGTTAATATTCATTTAAGTTTACCCATATATGTACCCTTCCTTCTGCCCTTTATTCTGTAGTGCATTTTTAATGCTTCCAACCGACAATACATTCCTATGACTAAAGAATTCCTTGTAGCATTTTAGTGTGGCTCTTCTGGGTATGTTATCAGGCTTGTATTTGTCTGAAAATATCCATATCTCCGTTTTCTTTTTTTTTTTTAATTTTTTTTTTCAACGTTTATTTATTTTTGGGACAGAGAGAAACAGAGCATGAACGGGGGAGGGGCAGAGAGAGAGGGAGACACAGAATCGGAAACAGGCTCCAGGCTCCGAGCCATCAGCCCAGAGCCTGACGCGGGGCTTGAACTCACGGACCACGAGATCGTGACCTGGCTGGTCAGACGCTTAACCGACTGCGCCACCCAGGCACCCCCATATCTCCATTTTCAAGGAATATTTTTACTAAATACATAGAATTCTGAGTTAGCAAGTTATTTTCTTTCAGTGTGTCCATTGTCTTCTGCCTTCCATAGTTTCCACCGAGAAGTCTGCTGTCTTCCTCTGTGTTCTCGTTGCTCCTTTGATGGTTAAGGCTCCTTTCCTCCTCTGGCATTTTAAATACTTTCTCTTGTCTGTTGATCTCGGCAGATTTACAGCGATGTGCCTGGATGTTGTCCACTGCACTTATCGTGCCCGGATCCAGCTTTTAGTGATGTTTGAGTCTATGGCTTCGTTTCTTTTGTGAGTTTTGAAAAATTCTAATCTGTCTCTTCAAATATCAATTCTGAATGATTTCTCTCTTCCCCCTTCTCCAGTTGTACATATTAGATATTATTATGTCCCATATGTTTCTTATCATTCTTTTTATTTTCCATGCTTTGTTTTGTTTTGCTTTTATCCAAATGTTTTCTACTGACCTATTTCCAGATAACTTACTTTCCTCTGCTGTGGCTACTCATCTACTTTGTACCAAATGTCCATCAATGTGTTTTTAAACCTAGAATTTCCATATGAGTCTATCTTATGGATTCTACTTCTCTGTGAAGCTTGCCATCTTTTTTGTTGAATTAGATTAGTCATAGTGATTTTTTATCTGTATTCAACAACTCCACTATCGAAGTTATTACAAGGAGTCTATTTCTGTTGCCTCGACTCTTGGTATGACTGGTGCTTACTGATTGAATGCTGGACGTTGTGTTGTGAAATACTGCAGAGACTCTGGAGGGCCTTCGTCTAGCTCTGGCATCTAGTTAGAATAAGAACTGATCATCTCGAGTCGTTGTAACACCAGGTTTCAGTCTTTGTAATATCTGGTCTATTTCCAGTTTCTCTTACTCTTCATTTCTACAGGAGTTTTGATTTAAATCTGAGAGAATTTATAGGACCTTGAGTTTTATTTTTATTTCATGCTATGAGGCTGCATAAAAGTTCTCCTTGGGTGTTCAGCCTCTTGGCTATGACTTTCTGCTCACCTCATTTCTGAATGCATGGCTGGGAACTTAAAGAATGCTTTGAGGGACAAAGAGATCAGATGTGTAGACTCACTACACTTCACATGCCTTCTCTCTGGCACCCCAGTCCTAGCTACTTCAGAAGCCCTGAACTCACATTTTTTTTTATCCCCGGCCCTGGGAGATTACCAGGAGACTCTTAGTGCCTGATTTCTGCTCTGCTTGTCAGACTCTTTAACTATGATTATGTAAGAGTTGGCAAATGCTTCACGGGGAAGATGGGTTTAGAATACAAAGCTCACATCAGTGAGTTGTCCTCTCTGGTGTCTTGACCCCAAGTTCTTGGTGTCTTTCCAATGTACACAGATTTGAAATGGTGTCTCCAGTGGGATAATAGCTCCACTACCAACAAACCACCACTTCCAGAAGTGGACCTCTGAGAAACAGAGACTGTCCTGGGCAGTGAGGATAGAAAATGAAAGAAAAAATATTACAGGTAAAGATTTATAAGACTTGTTAATTTTTATATTTAGGAAAACAACACAAAGAAGTTCTCTCTCTCGCAACTTGTGGTCTTTCTGGCCTGAAAATAGTGCCGCTGGCTGTAATGAGGAAATACTTTGAGTTGTTTCCCAGAGTTGGGGAGGGGGTCCCCTGAATCATTCACTGTCCCCCTTCCCCATAGACCAGTCCATCCAAGAACTGCCCCCTCTCGACTTGGCATCGTGACTCCAGGGTTTCAAGTTGTGTATGTATCAGACGCCAAGTTAGATGCGTCTGCCTTTGCAACTGTGTGCGCCAACCTAAAGATGTGGAGAAAATTAAAGAAAATAGAGGAACAAAGAGGAGAGTCAAGAATCTATTTGAATTTGACACATAGGACATTTGTTGTTAACTAGCAGCATCCCCGTCGAACTATGGGGGAACTCGAGGAAGCAGGTGGGGAGTCTTTCTCTCCTGGTGCAAATACAAGTGCTTTCCCGGGTACATCCGATCAAAATGCAGTATCGAGGAATTTTACTCTTATTTGGGTATCTAGTCGGAAGAGTGTGGGAATAGATTCTAAATAAGGACCAAAAGAAATTGATCGAGAAGCCCAAGCTACAGAATGAACGACGCGTAGCTTACTAACAGGAGACCTAAGCCGTGAGCATGGACGAGAAGTTCCAGGTTGTGTGAAGGTACAATTATTTGTGATTCTAGCGCTCAGTTATAATGCCTCCTCACCAGCTGGGCCCTCGGCCAGCAGTTCTTTCTTGCACACACTCCTTCACCACGAATGTATCGAGCAGTTTCTTTCTACAGAGCTTGCCTTGCCGAGGTCGTGGGGACACCTGCTTCATCCGGGGCCTGAGCCTGTTCCTTTAGCTGTTCCATCCCAACTTGCTGTTGGGAGCAGATGCCCTCACCGCCGACTGTGTGGGTGCAGCACCCAGAGAGTGCCCAGTCCCTCTGTCTGCGACAAATTAACACTCGACCCTAAACCACATGCAGTTCAGGATAAGGCTGATCCCTGCTCTTGCTGTTTTGACTCGTGCTTGGTGGAGTCCAGCCCCGTGCGGTACGACCCCTGCGGCTGTGCAGGGGGGGGTGGGGCGTAGCTGCAGGTGACCAGGACACTCTGCAAGCGCATTTCCCTTTGGGCCGCTCCACTGCATCCACGCCCCGCCCCAGGTGCAGAATCTCTGGGTGCTCTGCCTTCCTTGCAGGTGCCAGGAGGCCAGCTCTGTGCCTCAGACTCCGGTTCCTCAAAGTGACGTTCCTGGGTGAGCAGCGTCTACCCCTGGGGAACCTGTCAGAAGCAAAAGTGCTCGGATCTCGGCCTGCTCTGTCACTCCGGGAGATTCGGCACCTGTGCAGGGGGGACCGCTGCCTCGGGCTGTCATGTTTCTAGAACATCAACAGAGAGGAAATACAGTCGTACGCTTGCATCTGTGTCCAAGATCGTCCCCCCTCCTCCATGGGGGAAGGTGCCTCAGTCACAAGGTCAGCGTCACAGGCCAATGCTGTGCTCAGATGAACCGATTTCAATCCAGCGTCTTCCATGAGTCACACTTCAGAGACCCAGGAACCCACAGTGTCCTCTTGCCCTGCAGGGGCATAAGTGAGAGACTTCAAACTCAGGGTAAGTAGAGGGACACTGAGAAAGGAAGGAGCACCCAGACGTTGTGCTCAGACACAGTGTCTCTCTCCCAGCATTTTCGCTGGATCCCCAGCAGCACAGCCCAATTTGCTCACACAAGTGTCTGCTCTGCAGTTAGACCCATGTTGTAAAAGCTGCTGCTGTTGTGCCCCAAGAACTCCTGCGTGCCCTGCGCTGTGGCTCTCCCACGGGGAGACGTGCTGGGTGCACCGGTCCCCCAGCTCTCCCCAGCCTAGCAGCTCTCCTCTCTGGATGGCAGAGCGCAGCCCGCAGGTGACAAAGCAAACAGGTCACAGCCCGCGCCCCCAGCTCAACGGGTCGGCGCCTGCGTCTGATTCCAAGGACTTTGTATCAGTCCTGGGCAGCATCCTCGCTTTGATTGCAAGCGTGAGCCTCCCCTGCTCTGGAGTTTATGCCACCGCGTTTTCTAGAAACAGCCCTGCAGGGACGAATCTGCCTCCTGGTGCAATGAGCAATAAAGCGGAGGCCTGTTATTCCCGGGGCACAGTGTCACTGGCAAGTAACCTGGTGGCCTTTCCCTGGTGAATAGGGGGTTTCTGCCCTGTGGGATCCTAGCCCTCCATCCGCCTTGGAGAAGGAAACAGCCCCAGGCAGCCCCACGGCCCCTCCTGCCTCTGCCCACGGAAGCAGTGCTCACTGGCTGTACGCCCACCCCACAGGGAACACACAGGTTCATGCGCTCACAGACCACACGTACGATGCACGTGTGATGAGGCTGTGTGTCCCCATGCCCATGAGGCCGTGTGTCCCCACGCCCCTTCCCAGCATACCCTGTGACCTAAGCTGCTGTGCCCAGAAACTCCCCCGTCCCCCTGCTATGTCCTGTCTCAGACCTGTCCACCCGGCTGCACCCCCGGAGGGGCCAGGGTTCAAGAGCCACGTGTGGCCACCACAAGCAGGCCAGCCCCAGGGCAAGCTCAGCAAACACTCTGTGTAAAGGGCCAGATAGAAGGTCCTGGAGGCTTTGCAGGCCGCCTGGCCTCTGCTACGAGTCAGATGGTGGCAGCTAGAGACCATTTGGCAGAACGGGGGTGGCCGTGTCCAAGACTCTACCAAAGTCAGGCTTGGCCTTGGGCGTAGACGGCTGTGTGGGACAGCGCCACCCAGGGGAAGGGCTCGGTGAAGGAGCCATTCTCCGTGGGCACCACCTGGCGTGGGAACTACCAGCCCCCGAGGGCCCGTGAGCACTTGAAACGTGGCCAGTGTGAGCAAAGAACTAGATTTTAAACTGTATATCAGGTAAGTTAACGGTAAACGATTGAGGCGGCCTATAGCGTGGCCCCGTGGTGAGGGAGGTCGAGACCTGGCCGACCAGTTCCATGCGAGCACCGGGCCGAGTTCCCAGTTACGCTCCCTCCTCGGTATCTCCTTTCAGGCCCAGAGAAGATTCGCTCCTGGTGACAAACACGCCTGTGAATGATTTTACCGAAAGAGAAAAAAGTTCCACTTGAGTCTTCAGAGGCTAAAAGTCGTAAGCCCAGAAAACACTTTTTTAAAAAAAAGTGGCCAAATAGACTTGAAAAACATTTGCTAGAAAATGTTTTCCAGCTAAAGATCGCACATGACGTTTCTCGACTCAGATTTCACTCTTAACTGCTCGCATCTGAATCCCTGATAACAGCGCTTTACAGAGGCAGCTCTGGGCCCCCAACCCCCAGCGGCCAGCACCCAAGGGGGCGTCCCGCAGGCAGGGAGGTCAGGCCCCGCCACGGGTGACCAGCGGGCCTGGCGCCAACCCCCCTCCGCCACAGGTCACCAGAGGGCCTGGCGATGCCACGTCCCGAGCTCACTCCAGGGTTTTGTTTTTTTAACTCAAAATAGGAGATGATGGCACTCAGCTCACAGGTGGTTCTAAGGATTAATTTAGGCCGTGATGAAAATGGAAATAACCAGTTGGAGGAAATAGCCGTAATTAACAGTGGTAATTGACACCCTGACCATCATCACGGGCCAACTGTGTGCCACGCGTTGTCCAAAGGGTTTCCATTTGGATGAGCGCATCCCACCCTGAACAGACCTGTGGGAATAGCACTGCCATCAGCCCCCCTCACGCCCCCCGTGGTAACACCCCCGAGTGTCCTACACATCCCTCCGCCATCACACACACACCACCCGCCATCACACTCCCCAGTTGTCACACACATCCATCCACCATCACACACACACATACCTCCCATCCCACACACACACACACCTGCCATCACTCCCCTACCATCACATACTTCCCCAGCCATCACACACCCCCACTGTTCTACCCTGGTCATCACCCCTCCCCCAATGTCACCCCCAACCCCCACCCCACCATCATCGCCACGGCCACCTACTCCACCCTCCTTGTCCCCCTGCGAGGGACACACACTATCACACAGCGTTACCTGTATTAATGGGGGTTCTCCAGACAAACAGAAGTGTGTTAGAGATTATTTTCAGAAACTGTCACACCCGATTCAGGAGGCTGGCAAGTCTGAGGTGAGCAGGCCCACAGGCAGGCTGGAGACCCAGGAAGGGTATGGAGATTGCCACCCCAAAGGCTGTCTGCAGGCAGAATCCCTCCTATTCAGGACACTCGGGGTTTTTCTCTCGGGTTCAATGCAACGCCACAGCCCACCCGCACCAGGGAGGGTGACCCGCTTTACTCGGACCCTCTTCTGATCCACTCACGGCCACATCCTGACCGGCTGTGTCCACGGCCCAGACATGGACCCGTAAAATCGACCAGCGCCTGCACGGGTGCCATCGTCCCAGACAGAACAAATGGGGCCTGGAGGCGCCTTGGCCCAGGCGCGAATGGTGGAGCAGGGGCAGCCTTAGGGGCTTGGCTGGCCCAGGACCTCAATCTCTGTCCTGCGCTGCCTCCCCGTGGCTCGTCTAAGAACGACAACCACTCTGCCCTTCCCGACTACTCTGGAAGTCAGGAGTCACCCCAGCCTAGGATGCGGCCGTGCAATGGATACTGCGGTCAGGGGCTTGTCCTGGATGTGCATCCTCCGCCAGGAAGCCCTCAGCCCCAGCGCTTCCCACCTCCACCGACGGCATCAGACCGGAGACCTCCCCCCGGGAGTGGGCAAGGAGGAGACAGCCTTGTAGGTGGATGTCGGGCCTAGACAGCAACGATCCCAGGCACCGAGGCTTGGACGCTGAAGCTATGCGGTGGGGACACTGGGCACAGCTAACAGGGAGAAGGTCTTTGGAGACTGTGCGGCCTTGGAGTCAGACCAGGTGTGAGGCCCTGCCCCGGGGCCCTCAGGGCCCATGTGACCGCACACAGGGCTGTTACCCAGTGTAGGCCTTGAACTCCTCATCTGCAAAATGTGCCGGCAGTTAAGATGGTTGGGATGTTGAAGGCGTTCAGCCTGTGGCTGGAGCATCGAACAGGTGCCTGTCAGCAGGCGGGAGTTACGACCCTCATCCCGGAAAAGGCTGCAGCCCGGAAAGGGCCTCAGGAAGCCCCGCGCAAGGACCCCCATGCACCTCCATAAAGGTCAGACCACCTGGTGCGGCCTCAGGCGGCCATGCGGGGATGCCGGCTCTCTGCCCCATGTGTCCCTCCTCGGGGTCTCAGAGGGCAGCACAGAGCCGGATGCTGACAGCAAAGCCCGTGGGGGGCCCGGAGCCTGTTCCCTCCCCCAGCTGCCACTCTCCATGTCCCCATGGCGGCGACTTTCAGGGTTGTCCTTCAGCTTTCTGTAAAGGGCCCCACGGCCACAGGTGGAAGGCCCAGACGGCTCCTGGGGGGGCAGGGGGGCCCCTGCCCTGCTGGCCCCCCTCCCTGCTCCCTTCTCTTCTCCCTGTCTCCCCGCCCCACCGGTGGGGAAAGGGGGTGGGGGCTGCGGGGCACCAGCATCTGGAACTGGGGACCCGTCCAGGAGACCAGACGCTTGCCATCACTCCGAGCAGCCAGGTCGACTTGGTGGCTGGCACGCGGCCACCCGCCATCCTGTGGGACTTTCTGTTGAGCTAGACTGAACTGAATTCAGTTCTCCAAGAGGCGCGTGGCATAATGGGACCGGTCATCTGGAGGTCACATGTCCACTCGGGCTCCGCGGGTCCCCCGGGAGCGGCCAGAGCGGGCGAGGCGGGCGCTCCAGGGAGGGAGAGCGAGCACACCTGCACCACAGGTCACACACGCCATCGTCAAGGCCACCACTTCCCTGCAGGACTGGATCCCAGCTTCCCTTCACATCCTGTCCACACTGACCAGAAACAGCCAAAAGCCAGATGTGCAACTAAGTTGGGTTTTTACCTCACAGTTCTTTTTTTGACACCCAGGTGCCACAATAACATTTGCTTTGGGGGAGAGCAACCATCTAATCAACAAAATAGCAACCCTGTATGATGGGCAGAGTCCTACATAATAAAATTTAATGGGGGGGGGGTCCTGCAAGGGTCCTGGGGAGCACGGAGCATCTACCAGTGGGGGGGAGGCAGGTCCAGGGAGCACAGGGTTCCCGTGGTGGGGGGGGGGAAGCCTGGGAGCACTAGGTGTTCCACAGGGAGGCAGGGCGGGTCCTGGGGAGCAGGGGGTGTCCCGCGGGGGTGGGGCAAGTGTCTTGGTGACAGGATCACAAACTGGGCAGGTTGTCACCAGGGAGCTCAGCCGTTAGCAGTGGGTGGGGCCACCGTCCACCTAATCCAGCCTCAGGCTCTGCCCTAAAGAAGGGTTGTGTCTATGCCACACGGTCACCACCTCCGGGGTGCACCTGCCAGGCCACATCTGGGTGCTGCCTCCCGGGGGTGCTCGTCATGAACTGAGAGGAATGCTTTAGTTGGTGTGGGAACAAGAGGGCACAAGGACTCAAGGTCATGTCCGTGGAGAGGCAGCTGAATGGTTCAGGGTGTTTACCTGACATTTAGCTGTGCTGAGACCACATGGTCCCCAAAGCTGTTCTCCAGTGTCTTCGTGGCTGTGACACAGACACACTGGAGGGAGGGTCTCCCCTGGGGCTGCCCCTCAGGCATGGGGCTCAAGGCCCCAGCTGGACTGGGGGGAGGGGGGGGTCTGGAGGGGTGGTCTTCCCAGCCACACCCTCCCTCCTCCTTCAGTAGCTCCTCACTGGTAGGACATGGAAAGTGCTGGGCCATCCCTGTCACTGTCAGGCCACCAGCAGGCAGTGGCTTCTGTCACCTCCTCCACTGCCTACTCACCGAGAGAGGCCTCTGGCCCGCGAACCCTGCCACCACCATGCTGGTGAGCTGGGGTGGACCCTTCTCCAGTTGAGCTTCCAGACGGGACCCCAGCCCCAGGGACAGCGTGACCCAGCCCTGCCCCTCCTCCCAGAGCCAGCCCCCCCCCCCACCTCCTCCCTGCAGATGCGTCCTGACCCAGCGGGCCCTGGACCTGGCCGCCGCTCCTGGACCTGCTCCTCCCCGGATCACCAGGCTGTCACCACTGGCTCCTTCTTGCTACAATCACTGCATGTGCTCTGCACCCTTCAGTTGGACTGGAGTCCCCCACGGGGGCCTGGGTCTGACTCATCCCTGCTCCCCTCACAAGCCCAGCACAGCAGCTGGGATTTGAATTCTGGATATTTCTGTGACTTTTGGATAAGTTCTTAAGTGTCTGCAGAGCTCAGTTTTATTTTTTTCATATGTAAAGTAAAAATTAGTGAATTATAAGAGTGGACGCTTGCTGATTCGTTGATTGACAGATGCAGTTCCGTGCTAGTCCTTCAGGAAAGGCCACCCATGGAGCTCTGCCGTTGGGTCCCGCGGGCCTCCCTGGACTCCGGGCGCACAGGAGCTCAGCGAGCAACACTGGTCACCGGCTCTGGGGCAGCGACGTCTCCCTAAAGTCCCCTCCGGCCTCCACTTCCCGGATGGGAGTGCCCTCCTGGCCTGGGTGCTCTCTGGTCTCGGGCCTTGACTCACTCTGCCCCGGGCCTTACTGCTGAGACCAGCACCTGTGCATCCCCTCAGGGACACCAGAAAGTCCGGTGGCCGCAGAGCTTGGCTGCTGAGAAGAGAGGACGGTAGCTATTTTACAGTCTCGGTTCCCTCTCTGGCCTGTACCTCCCAGCGCCCCAGCGTCCTGCCAGAACACGCGCCGCTTTCCTTGAGGAACGAGCTGTAAACACCGTGAAACGTTTAAAGGGCCAAATTGAGTTTTGCCAACATAGTCTTTCTTGTCCTTCAATACTTGACTAGTATATTGACGAAGCTCCCGCAGCCCCGCTCTATTTTTAAACCCTTGATTTATGCCTTTCAGTTGGATCTTGCTCAGCTAAACATGTTGTGTGTGTTCAGCTGAGAGTAAACATCTTCCCGTGGTGGCGGGGGTATGTTTGCGGAGACCTCCCTCAATTACAGAATTAACAGGGCAAATTTCGTTGTCTTTGTTGAGCCGGAGAGATTACGATAAAAGCCTCTAATGAAGGGAGACACAAGAAATAAGACCTACAAACAACACTAACAAGAATGGCTTGGTGACTTCCTAGATGCGAATGGCTGAACAGCGAATCCCTTCCGTTCTAGAATTCAGAAACAGGAACACCCCGTGCACCATGGGGTGGTGGGTGGTGGCGAATCCTGTGAACTCTGGGTCAGAGCGAGGCTGTGTGGCTGGCCCGGTGGCCAGGTGGCCTCAGGGGGGCCCGGGAGGCCAGACGTGTGACATCGAAGGACGCGCTAGAAGACTTGCCCACAGTGTCACTAAGGGCCAGACACTGGAGGGAGGTGGGGGTGGGCAACGGCTGCCCATGGCCTGTGACAGAAAAGTCCAGAAGGTCTGAGCTGGAAGCGTGACCACGTGATGCCGAATTTTTCCAACAGAGCCGCAGAGCTGGAGGAAGCTCCCGGAGACACACAGAGGCCCAGAAGGCTGGACGGGACCTGTTCCAGTGACGGGTGTCTCACAAAGACTGGCCACGGGAAGAAGCCATGGGGCCCAGGCGGAGCAGCTGGAGTGGGGGGGGGGGCACTGGTGTGGGGACACAGACGGAGATGCATATCAGGGGTCAGCAGCCACCTACCTCCCTGTTGCCCCAGCCACCCGAGACCACCTGCCAGACCCCCAAACTGCCCCGTGAAGGCAACGGAAGGGCCGGTGCCAGGCAGGGGTACCTCAATTCTCGGGCTGTGATCCCGGCTGCCCCCATCCTGCTCTCCACCAGCAGATGCCCTGCGGCCTCGGACTGGAGCCGGTGCCACAGGCAGGGTACAGACGGTGGCTGGGAGCACCTGCCTGACCCCCAGGGTGCAGATACCACCCCGGGAGCTGCACCATCTGCATAGTCACTGGGCCCATGTGCGCCACCAGGGTCCCGCGGGGAAGCATTCGCATGTCCATGCCGCACCCTCCAAGGACAAACCAGCAAGATCTCACATTTCCTGCATCATCCGTCACCTCACCCCCGCCCCCACCGAGGTTAAAACGGAGGAAAGGGCGGAGATGCTAGTATCCGAGATGCTGCTCCGTGCGGCCGCGAGTCAGTGTCACGTAACCTCCGGCGTCAAGACGGCATCATACAGGACCCCCCAAACGTCGGTGCCCCGCAGCACAGGAAGGTGGACAGGGGCCACAGCGACGGGGCACCCGCGGCGGGCAGGACACGCTCAGCCCCACGCGCAGGTGAGCGCCGCTGGGAGGAGGTGTGGCCACGGTGCAACAGGATGACACTGGGGGGGACACAGGCCGTGATCCACACAGGTCAGCCTCTGGGGGCTGCTGGGGGGCTGCGAGTCCATGGGGCAAACAGAGGGTGTCCGGCAGAGCCCATCTCTGTCCCCCAGGATCCACTCCGGCCTTCAAAGAGCAGGAGTTGTGTGTCCCTGTGTCGGTGTCCTGGGGCCACCACAAAGCACCACAGCCTGCTGGGTGGTTTGCAGCAGGAACTCATTGTCTCACGGGCCCAGAGAAGTCGACATCCAGATGCACGCAGGCTCTAGGGGACGGTCCTTCCTCCCTTTTCCAGCTTCCAGCGGCTGTTGGCCGTCCTTGGTTTATGGCAACACCTCTTCTCCCATCTCCTCCCCCCTACCCACCCCGGCTCTGCCTTCCCACGGCCTCCTCCTCCCAGCGTATCGCAGGAGGACATCCACCCAGATGATCCAGAAGGATCTCATCTCAGGAGCCTGAACTTAATTACACCTGCAGGGACCTTTTTTCCAAACAAGGTAATGCAGGCTCCAGTGATTTCATGGGGAACGTGTCTTTGGGGGTCACCCTTCAACCCATGCAGTGCCGGTGTAAAGGACACACAAATCCCCATCTGGAAGTACAGCTCCCACCTGTGGCCTTGAACTCCACTCAGTGGCTGCCTCTTCTGACCTCCCGGTGTCCAGGAGGAGGACAGGACACTGCCATCCACCAAGACGCAGCAGGCAGGTGGCTCGCTTAGGGCAGGAGCGTGTGGGACGTGGGTGGCCCCCAGGGGGCACCCCGGCACAGCCGGAACAGACAAGGGCAGCTACCTGGCCTGGAAAGGGCACACTTAGCCGGAGCTCAGCCCCTTGGGAGCCAGGGCTGGGTTTGCGCCCCCAGGGAAGCAGCCAAAGCCGGCAGCAAGCAGGGCGGAGGAAGGCCACTGTGGGGAGAGGGGCTGGCTCCTTCCACCGCCCCTCAGTCCCCTCCCCCAGCAAGACCGACGCCCCGCCCCCCCCCACCGTGGCCAGAGCCGTGGCCCCATGGGAACTCTGTCCACCCACCAGTAATGGCCACCTGCCTGCCGTCTGGGCCTCCACTGCGGAGGTGGCTGGCACTGCCGAGCAAGCGGAGGTGGCCCTGGGCCCGGCCACGGGACTCGTGCAGATGAACAGGCCCGGCCCGGGCTCCAGGGGGCCACTCCTCATCCGACCCGCACCTCGGGGTCCCCCGGCCTCACCCCCTCAAGGTGCGTCTGCACTCAGTGCCGCGTTTTCCGGAGAACACAGCCCACCGGGACTGACGTGCACACAGCTCACGCGATGTTAAGCCCGGGGCACGGCCCCGAGTGGGGAGCCTGGGCGGCAGCAGGTAAGGACGGGCCAGGGCCACACACCCCGCGTCGGGCCGACCTCCTTTCCCGGGCACGGGCGGGCCAGCTAAGAGCGGCCATAAACGGCTGAGTAACGACATCAACAATGAGACGTGATGAATGGATATTTCAGAGACGCGTGGATCTTGGCACAAAAGGCCACACGGTGACACGAAATATTAAACAAGAACATGCAGATAAGGCCGGCAAGCTAAGGACGCGGTTGATAACGCATCAGCTTAGGCCAGGCCAGGAGCTATATCCTCTCTTGGAAACGAGGCAAGGCTTCTCTTCCCTCTTCAGAGGAAATTAATAAAAAATATTTGCAGATTATTATGAAAAAATATATATTAGCTCTTGGAGTGATGATTTAAAATCAGTTATTTGTGAGACACAGCACATCAACATTAGAGCTGCCCGGATGGTAGGGGGTTGGGGGGGGACGGGGGGGGGGACGTGATAGCAAACGTCCCAAATGGTGAAGCTAAGGGGCCAGCTATGAGACACCGAGCCCGTGGACTAAATTTGCCTTATCCCGCTACCTAATCTTTTAATTTTGTAAAAACAAAAACACACAAAACCACTGTCCTACAGCTAGAACGTCCGTCCCAAGCTACATGGTGCTGCCGACCACCGGGTCTGCGCACCCCTCCAGGAGCCCCACGGCGTCAGCCAGCGCCACTGGGCTGTGCCCTTCTCGTCACGCGGACCCGAACACTGGCCACGGGCTACTGGGACCACCCGGGCCCCAGCTGGCACTATCCGATGGCCCTTCCTCCCGGTCTTGGGTCCCAGAGGCAGGCAAAATACACAGGCGCCCACAGAGGAACATCTTCCTGGGCATCGAAGAGAAGGAATAAAGATGGTGAGCTTCTCGCTCCGCCCCCCGCCTGCCCCGCACAGAACGGGCCCCTCCGCCAGGAGCCAGGGTCTGCGGCCCGGGGGCACCTGAACTACAGGGCACAGGGGACACAGGGAGGCGCAAAAGCCCCCCGCGCACATGGCCGTCTGCCTCTGCCCCCGCAGGACCGCGGAGCAGCCTGGCTGGAGAACAGGACGCCCCCCTGTCCACACATCTGAACGCTTCTGACGTAGAACTCTGGGCAACAGACCCAGCCACCCAGGGACAGGAAGCCCACGGGGGATGCCCACCAGGGTCGCCACCCAGGGAGCCCACCGGGGAGGCCTGAGCGTTGGAGTCTGTGTCCGGTGGCCTCCCTGCCTTCCGCCCCTCAAGCAACTTGCAGGAAAAGGAGAACTCAGAATCGGTTCTATTTATATCCAGAAAACAGATCGTGTGCTGCCTCCGATACTTTATCCACAAATTATCTGCAACTTCCCCCCAAATCCTAACTCCTGGTTCTCCCAAAAGTGCAGATAAGAACTGACCTACAGCAGTGATGTCTCGACAGTGATCTCTGAGAATTTCACAATCCAAGCATGAATCCCAATAAGCATGAGCATTTATTTACAAATCGTATAAACAACTACTGTTATGCATATTATCAACACAAGGAGACATTTTAGAAGGACCGTATAAGGATGAAATGAAATATTTTAAAACAATTTTAAATGTACCAGGTCTTCGCTGTACTAAAATATGGTAAAAATAGTGACTTCAGGGAGTCCCAGCTTGAATACGCTTCCTTATTTACGAAATCGTGTTTACCACTTGCGACACGACCATTTGAAGAGACACCGACATTCAGATAATTTTGACTCTTGGTTTTAATTTCTATCACGTCTGAGAAGATTCCTCACAGGACACAGGGCAGCTCCATCGTGCGTCACTGGCTGGACCGCCAAGTTGCATGGCACGTGACACAATCCCATCGACCAATTTGGCCTCATTTTGTTAAAATGTGGGCAGCAAATTTCTATACTCCATAATAACAGTCAGGTGTTCTCCAGGCTAATTAGAAAGTGTTGAATTTTAATGATTTTTATGAATAAGTCCAATCTACGAAAACCCTTTGTTTGTGATATTTTAGAACAAGTTTAAAAACTATTTCCAAGTTTTTTAAGTGTTAAGTTAAACTTAAACAAAAGTGACACACATTATTCTTGGCAACAAACCCCCATAACAATAACATAACATTTCTGAACATTTACCAAGCGTCTTCTCCACAGACACATTTCTTCTGAAAAGTAGCTCCTTCCTGAATCGTTGTCAAAACATCATTAGCCAGGTTTTTCCTCACAGGGGCTGAGTGTTTTACTATGAAAATGTTTGTTCAGTGGCCCCGTCTTGCACAGAGACCACGCACAGATTCGGAACGTCTTCATCGCTAAGAGCGGTGGCATCTCTTTACTTGAGGTGACCGCCAGGCTCTGGGTGCAGCAGGTGCTTCAGGATCGCTCCCTGTGTCCCTACAAAATTCGGCAAGGACCCACTGATGCTGGGACTGACACTGTGGTTTCGCTTCCACGCGGACGCGGTGGGTCATGGAGAGACTGTGGCTCCCGTCCCAGAAATGAGAGCAGCCTAGACCCTCTGAGGGGACCCCACATGCCCAGGAGGCAGGAGCGAGTTTTGGCACCCCTCACTCCCGCCCAGGTGACCCTTCGTGGGGGGACTGGAACGGCGGCAGCTGAGAGGCCCCCACAGACACAGGGGAGCCTCGGCCACTGGAGACGGAAGATGCAGGGGAGCAGAGGGGGACCCAGCTCTGGGCGGCAGGCACACGGGGCCAGTGGTGTCAGGCAGAAAAGCAGAGAAACCCGAAGGCGCTGCACCCCGCCCTGGGTGAACGAGAGACACTCCCTGAGGGGCAGGGGTGGAGGCCGGGAACTCCCCAGGGGCAGGTGAAGGGGCGACACCTGAGGACAAGACAGCGGAAGGGAGATGAACCCGTGGCCACTTTCGACCCCAAAGGACAAGAAAGCCCTGACCAGCCTCATGTCATCTGAATCCAGCTCAACTGGCCATGAAGCCTCCACGTGGCTCAACTACAGGACAGGTGGACTTGTCCCACTGCACCCGTGTGGCCAGAAGGCGCCCGCGCCGGGTGTGAGTGTCACCTACTTCCGCTGGGGTCTGCTGCTCCTTCTATTTTCCCAGCTTTGCTGCAGGGTCACTAACACTGGAATATCTCTGAAGCGCACATCGTGCTGGTAGGGTGCACATCTACACTGCGACAGGGCTCCCCATCTTGTTAATTCGCACCTCCGTGGTTTCAGTTTTCTGGTCTCTGCTGTTCTCATACACAAGCTGACTCGGGCAGTCAATAAAAACAAGAACAAGATACATCAAAAAACAAGAAAACGTGCTCCGCCAACATGAACTAGTTGGGAGGGGCGCCCGGCCGGCCTACTCGGTGGCAAACACGACTCTTGACCACGGGGGTCATGAGTTTGAGCCCCACGTTATACACAGAGCTTGCTTTAAAAACTAAAGATTAAAAAAACCAAACCTGGAGAAATGACTCAGATATTGGAATCTCAGAGCAAAACTTTAAAAAAACCGTAACAAGTGTGTTTGGAACCTAGAAAACAAGGAGGCCGATGTCTGTGAAGAGAGCCAGACAGAATTGCGACGCGGAACACGCGGTGTGGGAGAAGACATCGCCCGTCTGCCGTCTGTCTGCCACCTGTCTGCCGTCTGTCTGCGGGCTGGCAGCAGCACGGCAGGCAATCTCTGAACTTGGGGGCACAGGCAGAAACTACCCAAACTGAAGCACAAGGACGGTGCGTTGGGGGAAGTGCCACCTGAGGGCAACATTCTCGGCCGGCACATGTGAACCTGCAGCCCCAGAGGAGACAGAATCTGAGGCATAAAAATGCCTGAAGCAATAACAGGCAAGGATATTGCAAAAATAGCAGAGAACCAGAAATCCAAGAAGCTTGGCAAACTCAACGGGAGAATACAAAGAAAACCCTCCAAGGCACACGGCAAACTGCTGGGAACCAGGATGGGTGGTAAATCCTGAAAAGAGCCGCACGAGAAAGAAAAAAGGACAGTGCGACAAGGGAATCAAGGCGGAGACCCCTGCCGTCATCTGAGCTCGCGGCCGCAGGTGGAACAGCAGCAGCCCACATTTCTGTCTCTGCAAAAACATCCCTCAAATCCAAAGACGCGTGGGGTGGCCCCAGCGCAGTAAGGGACACCTCCCACGCCCCGGAGTCCACCTGTATTCTAAGCACGAAGACTCGATGCAGAGTACCTGCACTTGTCTTTCTTGTTACACGTTCTTCACCCCCTCCGCGGACTGCCTGACGGATGTGCCGGGCCGGGCACCCCACCCTGAAGACCACTGAGCCTCTTCAGGGCACCCCCAGAATTTGCCTGTGGCATGCTGGGTCACCAGGGTCCCCCATGGCCGGAGCAGTACAAGCCCTTCTGGAATCTTCCCCGAAGCCTCGTGCGCAGCAGCTCTGGATTCGACAGGAGATGGTGGCTCAGCGCTCACGGGCCCGGGGGCCTGACTCATGGAGCCCCACCCCAGGCCTGCAGCCTCGGCCCCAGGAGGCTTGGCCCCCTCTCCCCAGCTCCACCCTTCCCATCCTGGCATCTGACGGAGGGAACTCACCTCTCCAGAAGGGTGGATGGGAGGCCTTCCACACCACAGGACCTCTCCCAGCCAGGGTGGAGGCTGAGACAGGCCACCCCCAGCCTCAGCTCCCAGCAACGTCCCCGGGAGTGGGGAACCCGCAGACCCCTCTGATGACACAAGGGCACGGGCCCCAGGCCGTGGACCAGAAGGGCGAGCAGGGGCAGCCTGATGGACGAGGCCGGGCCTGCATCCCGGGATGGACAGTGAGGCCCTGGGCTCCCAGGTGTCCCGCGGGGGTGACAGCGTAGAAGTGGTTGATTTGTGTGAGGGAAGGCAGCCTGAGGCTCTTGCCAGCAACGGGAACCTCCGCTCCCGGCAAGCTGCTCTGCAGGATTCCCTCGCTGCATTTTTATTAAAACCTTAAACCCAGAATAAAGGCAGAGATATACAAATTTATTTCTCCTCTTGAAGAGACACCTGGCGACACGTCCACAGAACAATATCCATAATCACTCAGCCACATTTCCATACCATTTGACTCAATTTTCTGGAAAGGAGAGGTATATTTTCAGAGCAGGGAGATTGTGTAATTTTCACCTCCCCGCCTCCTACCCGGAGCCCTGCAACACGCAGGCAGCCAGGGTGTGGCCGGACCGGTCCCCCATGTCCCTGCTGGGCCCCCATGCAGGTCGTAGTTCCACGGGCCGACCCTGCGGTCTGGGGCCGTGCTCCAAGGCTTCAGTGCCTGCCAGCCAGCTCTGGCCAGGACGGGCCACCTCCTCCCCAGATTAACCAGCAGTAGAAACACCCTCCAGGGCCCTGCGCTGGGCAAGTCTGTGCCCCTGAGGCCTCGCTTTGCGGGCATCATGCCCATAGGGGCATCGGCCACTCCAGGGCCAGGAGTCCCAGACAGCAAGGCTCCCGAGGCCCCAGGGATGACTGACGCAGGCAGCTTAGGCCCCTCGTGCGTGGCGACCACAGGTGAGGGGCCACCACACGGGCAGGCATGGGAGGGCACCCCAACAGGAAGAAATACGTGGGGGACCCAGGGATCCAGCCATCCCCTCAGAAGGCAGCAACCCTGGCCTACGAGGGCAGGACCGCAGAGATTCAGATCCCTGACCAGGAACGAAGGTTTGGGCCACACCGCAGGCAAGACGCCATCAGCCAGAGTGGTCCTCGAAAATTCAGACTGGAGGGCCAGGGTGACAGGGGCTCACCCCACTCACCACCTCCCTCTGAGCCGCCCCAAACAGTGTGAGCAAACACATCCATGCGCTGTAACCTCAGATCTTCACCTGCGGGCACGTCACTGATCTGAAGCCCCAGATGGCATGCTCTGAAGTCCGCCACGGCCTTCTTGCCAGGCCAGGCTCCCTGCAAGCTGCTCAGCCCACGCTTGCACACAGGGGACCCCTCTGGTAACTTGGCTCAGGAACTCTCCAATGCTTTGTCAAACTTCCCCAGAACCGTGCTGCCATCTGACCCTTCCTCCAGAGAACTTTCTTCATCCCCACGGCCCTTTTCTGTGAGGATCCGACCTGAATCACGCCTAGCCGGCCTTCTCAGCCTCCACCGAATCCCTCCCGCCATGGTCTCTCTCCCGATAAAGCTCTCTCCCAGGCATCTCTCCCGATAAAGCTCTCACACAAGTAATCCCACCTTGCTGTCTGCTGCTGGGGGAACCAGCACAGGTACACAGAAAATCCAAAGAACCCATAGATAAGCTAGTACAATCAGCGGGCAATTGCTACAACAACTTAGCAAGACTTCTGGATACAAAATCAACATATAAAAGTTGCACTTCTGTGTGTCAGTAACAAGTAAAAATCCTACCTTAAAGAAAATACAGGCACCCCTGGGGGCTCAGTTGGTTAAGCATCTGACTCTTGATTTGGGCTCAGGTCATGATCTCACAGTTCTCGTGGGATCAAGCCCCGTGTCAGGCTCTGTGCTGACAGCGCAGAGCTGGCTTGGGATTCTCTCTCCCTCTCTCTCTGCCCCTTCCCCCCCCCCCAACTCCCTCCCTAAACATTTTTTTTTAATACACTACCATTTAAAAAATAAGGCCCCTAAGAATAAACCTAACAAAAGTTGTACAAAGTCATCATGGAGAAATTTATAGGATTTTGAAAGGCATTAAGACAAAAGTAAACACGGAGAGCTATACTATTTTCATAGATTGGAATAATCAATAGTATAAACATGTCAACCTCTCTCCAAATTGATTTATAGACAGTACAACCCTAATCAAAACGTTATTCTTTTCTGGGGACTGGACTCTAAAATTTACATGAAAGGAAAAAGGTCAGAAATAGCCAGGGGTTCCTTGAAGAAGAGTAAGAAGTTTAAAGCACTTTCCTTAAGAGATACCAATATCTACTATAAAACTATAGAAATCAAGACAGTCTCGTGTTGACGCAAGGACAATTTGACCAATGGAACAAAACCATGAATATCTAGATTTCTGGCTTATGACAGAGAGAGTATTTCAGATCAGACTTCTCAACTGTTGGGACTTGGAAACTGAATAGTTATGGAAAAGAAATGAAACTGAACTCCTACCTCACACCATATGTAAAAATTCATCCCAGGTAAATTGAAAACAAAATGTGAAAGATAAAACTATTACATTTTTATCTTCCATGACTGCAGGGTTGGGAAGTATTTCTTAAACAAAATGCATTTGCTAACCAAAACATTTTTATAAAACAAAGATTGACAGATGGGTCAATATTATAATTTAAAATATGAAAAAAACAATACAGAGGCCCCTGGGTGGCTCAGTTGGTTAAGCATCTGACTTCGGCTCAGGTCTGATCTCACAGTTCGTGAGTTTAAGCCCCACATTGGCCTCTGTGCTGACAGCTCAGAGCCTGGATCCTGCTTTGGATTCTGTGTCTCCCTCTCTCTCTGACCCTCTCCTGCTTACACTCTGTCTCTCTCTCAAAAATAAACATTAAAAAAATTTAATAAGATAAAAAGACAACACAAAGAAAGCATACCAGAAATTGAGAAAAGATGTGTGCAATATCTATAACTGACAGAAGATTCGTATATAAACTATATAAAGGGGTGCCTGGTTAAGCGTTCATTTGGGTTGGACTTCGGCTCAGGTCATGATCTCTTGGTTTGTGAGTTTGAGTCCCACATCAGGTTCCCTGCTGTCAGCGCAGAGCCAATTCATATCCTCTGTCCCCGTCTCTCTCTTTGCCCTTCCCCTGCTCATGGGTACACTCTCTCTCACAAAAATAAACAAAAAATAAAAAAATATAAATATCCCATAAATCAATAACAAAACGACAAGAAAACAAAACTCTCCCAAAAGTACAAAAGACAAAAACATGCAATTCAAAAAATGGGAAAATTCAATAGCCAGCAAATACATCAAATCACATCCAACCAACCTCATTACTAGCTAAGAAATATAAATTAAAGCCATGAGATACCATCATACTGCAGCCAGACTGGCATTAAAATCTAGTGATGACTGTACTGTAAAAGCCAAAAATTGCAAATAACCCCAACATTCATTAAGAATAAAAGGGCTGAATAAACTGTGGTATGTTCAAAACCTGGCGTGACACGTAGCACTAAGTGAACTTCAGTTACTGCTCAAGGTGTCCATTATCAACACACTTAAGTTATGGGCACCAGTATGCCCTCACACGTAAAGTGTTGAATTACAGATCCCACCAACAATCTGTTATTCTTAGCAATGCAAATACAGGTGGTAAAATTACAGGGGAAAGGGGTGAGTGACAGAGTCAGGAAAGGTCACAGGAGGCTCCCACATTGGTAGAAATGCTCTAGATTTTAAACTAGAAGGTAGGAACATGGCTTCTGGCTTTGCAGTTAATCTTTAAACTTGACATGTCATAAACATATGCAGAGATTAATTACACAGAAAAAATCTGCATCGCCGAAAGCTGCTTCTCTTAAAAAATAGTAACTCTAAAAACGTGACAAACCAGCACTCCAGTGAAACAGCTCGTCAAAATCATCTTGCCAAATGCAGCGATCAATTCTCTACCAGAATCTAATTCTGCCTTTCAGCAGCATGCAAAAGAGTTGACCACTCTTTTCCTGCAACGCTCTTCCCTCGGGTTCTGCGACACCCCAATGCTCCTGCTCAGCCTCTAAATATTGGGCATACTTGAGGCTGAGTCCTGGGTCATCTTCTCTACACCCTCTTCGGGGTAACTTCACTAAAACCCATTCCTTCAAATGTTCTGTATATGCTGATGATCCCCAAATGTTTAACTCTAGCTGTGACCTCTCCTCTGAATCCCAGACTCATAAATCCAGAGTTCACTTCTCTGATGCTCTATCCTATAGCCTCTAGCTGCCTTGGCCTCCCAGGACAACCACCTCCACTGAAGTTAGAGACATTTCCATGCTCTCCCTAGGTTCCCTCTCCCTGCACTGCAGACTTTCTCCAGGAAGTAAGTTAGGGGTCACCTCTGGTTGTTTCACAAATCTCCCAGGTATCCGTGCTCTCCATTGCCAGGAGTACGTTGTCTCCATTGCAACCTGTTGTCTGGTTTCCCTGGTTGTATTTGGTTTGGTTTGTATCAGGCAGAATACATCTGGTCTCTATTATTCCATCTTGGCCAAAAATGGCAGCCCTCCCTCTTTAATAACTCTGAAAGTGCAAATTAGTACATCATAAATGTTAATAAATGTTTGGTGAATGAAGTATCTAACTTTAAAACCACTGAGTACAAAGAAGGGTGTCTCAGCAGTGAGAAAAACAAATAGCAAGATGGTAGGCTTAACCCCAACTGCACAAATAACCACATTAAAGGTAAATAGCCTAGAAATCCCAATTAAATACAGAGATTTTATATTGGATTAAAAAAACAAACATAAGTGTGGCCCAACTATATGCTGTCTACAAGATATCCACTTTATTTATTTATTTTATTTTATTTTATTTTATTTTATTTTATTTTATTTATTTTATTTTAGAGAAAGAGAGCATGAGTGGGGGAGAAAGGCAGAGGGGGAGGGAGAAGGACAGAGAAAATCCTCTTTTTTTTTTAAAGTTTATTTATTTATTTTGAGAAAGAGACAGAACAAGCAGGGGAGGGGCAGCAAGAAGAGACAGAAGCCCAAGCAGGCTCCACACCATCAGTGCAGAGCCTGATGGGGGCTCAAACCTACAAACTGTTAAGATCATGACCCGAGCCAACATCAAGAGTCAAACACTTAACCAGCTGCACCATCCAGGGACCCCAAGAGTGAGAGAATGTTAAGCAGGCTCCATGCCCAGCACAGACCCCAATGCGGGGCTCAATTCCACAACACTGGGATCATGACCTGAGCCTAAATCAAGAGTCAGATGATCAACTGCCTGAGCCACCCAGGTGCCCCAAAATATCCACTTTAAATATAAAGCCACACATATGCTAAATATAAAAGAATGGAAAAGATATACCATGCTAACACAAATCAAAAGAAAGCTGGAGTGGTTGTAATATAGACAAAGTATGTTTCAAAGCAAAGAGTATTACCAGAGATTGCGAGGGTCACTTTACAATGATAAAAGGGGTCCGTTCATCCAGGAATTATAACAATCCTAAATACTTATGAACCTAACAACAGAGCTTCAAAATACATAAAGCAAAAACTGAGAGAAATGCATAAGACAAATTCATGATTATAGTGAAAAGACTGCAACACCCCCTCTCTCAACAAATAGGAAAATAGACAAAAATTAGTGCAAGTGCAAAAGACTTAAGCCAACCACCTTAACCTAACGGAATTCACAGAACACCACAAAACATCAGAATAAACATCCTTTTAATGTGTACCCGGAACACTTGCCAAGATAAGCCCTCTCTAGGGTCATAAAACAAATCTCAATAAATTTAAATGGATTCACCTCAAAAAAGTATATTCTCTGACCACAGTGGGATTACATTATACATAAAAAACAGAAAGGTACCTGAAAAATCCATAACAATTTGGAAACAAAATAACAAACTTCTAAATAACCCATAGGTCAAAGAATTAACCAAAAGGGAAATTTGGAAAGTATTTTAAAAGAACAAAAATGAAAGAACATATTAAAATTTGTTGAATGAAACAGAAAGATCTTAAATCAATTACCTTATCTTCCATCTCAAGGAAAGAAAACAAAAGATAAGCTCAGTAAGCAGAAGAAATAACAAAGATCAGAGTAGAAATCAGTAAATTATAAAGCAGAAAACAATGGGGGGAAATCAATGGCAACAAAAGCTGCTCATCTGAGATGAAACTGATTAATCTCTAGCCAGATACGTGGGGAGGAGAGACAAGCCTACCATGCAGAAGAAATTTCAAATAATTTTTGTAGATACTCTCCCCTCAAAGGAGGGAGAGCAAAGCCCCTCTCCGCTAAGTGTGGGTTGCACCAGCGACCTCCCCCTAAAGGGCACAGGATGAAAAAGAGGGTAAAGGGGTAACTTCGCAGGGAAGGATGCCATCTCAGGCAGGCGACCAGGGTCGGCACCCACAGTGATAAGCCATGTAGACAGTGTGCACCCTGGATTCCCTGAGAGCAGAAGGGCACTTCTGGGGTCTTCCTCCCTGAATTCATAATCCCAGTCTAACCATACGACATCAGACAAAACCCAATTGAGGGACATTCTATAAAATATCTGACCAGTACTTTTAAAACTGGATAATAGAAAAACAAGAAAAACCTGAGAAAAATGTCACAACCAAAAGGAGCCTAAGGAGACAAGACAACCAAATGTCATGTGATGCCCAGAACGGACAGAGGTCCTGAATGGACAGGTGCTCATTATGGACAGGTGTCCTGAATAGAACAGAGAAAACATCCAGCAGAAACATACAGGAGATGCATAGGTAATTTATAGTTTTCTAGTAGCAATGTTTAAAATGTTAAAAAAAAAAAAAAAAAGAAAAGAAAAAACTAGCAAAATTAATTTTAATATATTTTATTTAAGCAAACATATACAAAATATCACTTCAACATGTAACTGTATGAAAAAATATTGAGCTATTTTACATTCCTTTTTTCATACTAAATATTTGGGATTTGCAGTGTATTTTACACTTACACACATCTCAGTGCAGAGTAGGCACTTTTCAAGTGCTCAACACCTGTGATGGACAGGCAGATCTAAATTAATAGCTACAATCTAAAGTTGACAGCAATTGGAAACTACTATAATCACGGTGAGGACTCTTGGTTAATTGCAGGCTAATACACAGATATCGCTTCCTCTGACAAGTTTCAATTTGTGGTTAAAATGACAGCAAAAAAGCAGTAGCAGCTTTGCTAGGATTCTCTACATACTCATTTGTCCAGTCTTTTCCCTGCAAACTGTACCTGTGGGAGACTCTGTCCACACCACGGACAGAAATAAAAATCTCTATGCTGACGAGCACAGAGCCTGGGGGGTGCTTAAGTCTTTTAAAAAGGCCTAAACAGGGAAAATATATTTGTAAATCACCTACATGATAAAAGACTTACATCCAGATATATATAAAGAATTCTCAAAACTCTGTAAGAAAACAACGAACCCAATAAAACATGGGAAAATATCTTGACAGACACAATTTCACGGCAGATGAGCCTATGGAAACAACTCGGTGTCATTAGACCCCAGAGACACGCAAGTTAAAACCACAGTGAAAGGCCAGCACACACCCGTGAGAACATCTGAACTTGAGAGGCTGTTCCTCCTGCAGCTCTGGCTCATGGGCCCTGCCTCGCCGGCCAGGCTCTGAGACATGAGATGTAAACGTGTGAGGTGTGGACGGCTAGCCATGCCCTGTCCTAGCCACCAGGACGTGAAGGACGTGAAGGACGTGAAGGACGTGAAGGACGTGAAGGACGTGAAGGCCTTTATCCACAGACTCCGCCACAGCTGTTCACAGCAGCTTTACTTACAACAAATGCTGGAAACAAGGTAAATGGCCAACAGGTGAATGTGTTTCCTTGTGTGATGGGAGTTAAAAGCTCTCGCTTAAAATTTTTTCCCAGTGGTTTGCCCCAAACCATTCCATGTACCCGAAGTAACCCTTCACACACTCTAAAGACCCACAAGTTCTCGTCTGTGGGTGTCTCTTTCTGTTCTTGTGTCCTACCGCTTTTACATAGTAGCATTACATTTTTTGATACATGGTTTGACAAATCTGTGTATCTATTATTCTTCCTTTTCAGAAACTAACAACTGAGAAAAAAGCAAACTTCCCAGAAATTTTGAACAGTAACTATATCCACAGTCAGAATAAGACAATCACAGCCTGGTTAGGAATTAATGAAACGGAAAATGCACGCCGTGAAAGCCTGTGATGTAATGCAAAGCAGAGAATGATTCAGTCACAAACACAATGAGAAAAAGAAATTCCATACGTTTTCAATTCAGGAAAAAATAAACCAAAAGAGGAAGAGGAACATATTAAATACGGAATAGTAATTTAAAAATAAAGCAAAAAATGGCATCTATGCATAGTCAAATGATAATATCAAGAGATAATTCTTGAAAGACAGAGCCATGATCACACTGGGAAGGTGACCAGAAAGAAAAAAGAAAGCACGAATACGTAATACCGGGAACGAAGGAGCTAGAACTCAAACGTGAGTATTTCAATTACCATAAAGGCATCTACTTAACCATTAATGCCAACAAACTTGACAGCCTAAATGAAAACACGTGATTTCCTAGAAAGAAAAAGGAACCTGTAATTCAGAACCACAGTAGACTAGGAAAAAAGGCCGTCTGACACACCCTCCAAGACGTGTCCGGTGATGACACTGCTGAAACCGAGCAGGGTCCTTGGGAGGAATAATCACGACTTCAGGACCACAATCTTCTGACACAGCCAGAGCATCCGGCATCTTCTCCCCACCAGGTCAGAGTCTAACAGACCCAAGCGACTCCGTTCAAGTCACCAACACACAAGGGAGCACCTCCACCTTTTACGTAGGCGCTGCCCTCCCTTGATAACCTCCATACATCTGCAAATACTGCCGTTCCTGAAGCGTAAGTTCCTCCGTGCTGTTTGGCACCCCTCATCCACTTACATGCACACGAGCAGGGTGGTGAGTCCCTCTCGCCCACCGAGGCCCAGACGGCCATGCTCAGCTCTACACAGGTCTGCCGGGAAGCCTGGTGGGAGGCCTGTCCTCCCCGCTTGCGGCCACAGCGTCCACACCAACGTTCCCAGCGCTGAGGAGCCGTGCTCACGGGGAGACCATTAGCCCGCCAGCTCCTTGTCCTCAGACCTCGGGTGCTGGTTTCTGGGAACACTCGTCCCTTCACGTAGACTTTGTGCCTCGTGACTCACTCTGAGTATGACTGTGCCTATTTGATACAAGTGCTTTTTTCCGAATCAGATTTTCACGTTGGCTGTCCCATGGTGTCCCATAAAGCCAGGACACGTTCTCCATAGGGCTGGGAGAGTTCCCTTGGTGACAAATGTGTACGCATGAAGGAAAGGTGCCCCCCGCCCCAGCTTGTCAAACCTGCTAACCCAACAGGACTCAAGAGAGGCAAGTCCTGAGCGGAGACAAGCCGTACCTACAGCCTGGCACCTGACCTGACCCGGGCGGTAAGAGGCGTCCCCAGTGACAGGAAAGCTGGGCTGGGCTCCCCGGAGCTGCCCGGGGCGAAAGGCGTCAGCACACCAGACACAGGAGCTCCGTTCATCAAGAACGTGCCCAGAGCCTGACTAGACGCACACAGTTCTGTCCGATCTACACGACAGGCCTGAAAGGTCAGCACCACTACCGTTCTCTGGGTGAAGCAGCAGTGGCCCTCCCAGAGCTAC
This sequence comes from Felis catus, assembly GCF_018350175.1. NCBI lineage: Eukaryota > Metazoa > Chordata > Mammalia > Carnivora > Felidae > Felis > Felis catus. The sequence goes on from NC_058368.1 coordinate 81,591,734, forward strand.
GCCGGGTACCTGCCTCCAGGGACGACTCACCGCTCCAGCAGGCTCTCCCACCTCAACCACCCCATGGGGAGCCCCGACTCATCACTGAGGAGACCAGCTCCGTGACAGGTCTGCCGGGTAACAGGACGTCCCCAGTGGGGTCTGAAACAACCTGGACCGCCAGCTCCGCTGTGGTTGCCACCTCCACGGTTCTGACCAGGGACCGCCCCCCCCCCCCGGGGGAGGCCCCTCAGAAAGCACCTCCATAACCCACTCATCACTTCCTCCTAAACTCAAACGGAGTTTTAGTCACCAAATCTGGATTAGCATTTTCCAGAGTGGCTCCTACGGAAGAATCGAAGAGAAATGCTTTAAATAAAATAAAAACAGTTCCGAGGTCAACAATCTTAGGGAAATTTCTCTGGGAGATACAGGTAACCCCTGCTTTTCAAAAGCCCCCATTACGCCACTTGGCTTTCACAAAAGGCCCACATCAGTGCCTGTCTGGAGAGGATCTTCCAGAGCATTCAGGGCTGGCTTTGCAGCCCAGCACCCTTGGGGGACTGTGCTCCCATCGTTCTGCTCAGCAGCCAGCCAGAGTTCTGCACCGCGTCTGCCGGCACCCGGGCCTTCTCTCGATCCTGTGCCTCTTCCAGCAAGATGCGTCCCGAGAAAAGCCTAAGAAAGGTCGCTTTGGGGCGGGGGGGCGCAGACACTCCTCCATACACGTCACAGCGGGCTGCTACTTTGCTCTCCTCCATCTCGGCTCATGGAAGTCCTCACGGGAGGACCACTCTGGACACGGCACTCCCTCGCTCCTGGGAAGCGTTCCGGGACAAAACCCTGCTCCAAACTCCAATTTTACAAACTTTTAACCTAAACTACACTGCTCTCCTACAACGTTCAGATGCACTCTGCAGACCGGGGACCCCCCAAGAGCCCTGGGGAACTGGGTGGGACAGCAGAGCAAGCTATGAGGGCAGCGCCAGCCCTGAGAGGTGGCCGCCCCCCTCCGCACCAAAGGGCATGCGGGCTGCGTCCTAGGTGTCACCCTCGTCCCCACGTGTGCCCTGCCACCTGGCGAGGGACCAGCTCTCCTCACAGCTGCTCCATTCAGGGAGGAACCGATACAGCTGAAAGACCGCTTTTAATTTTCTAAGTTTCACTTATGCAACATAATAAAGGCGGATTTATGTGACTTGATGACGTTTTTACAAAAAACAGTTCCCCACACCTGGTCAGTATATAAATATTTACAATGAAAAAATAGGCAAGGGAAAAGGAAGCCTTCCGTATTCATGTCAGTTTCTTTAAAATGCTCATCAGAATTTGAAAATAAAATAGTTCGTTCACTCTCTAGTCTCTATTTACATCGTCCCGATGGCTGAGGAAATCTGGGCTTGAGGGTGGCTGTTCAGATCACCGGGACGTCCTACACTATTTTAGAGTAGTTATCTGAAAGAGTAAATTAAATATAAAAATGTAAACTTTGAAAGAAGGATAAACGTGTAAACGTTCTTACAGAAGTTGACATTTTACACACTACAGACCAAAATAAAATGCTCTGTATATTTTCTTAGCAGGGACATTCTGTTTCAATTGAACTTGATCATAAAACAAAAATTGCCTCTAAGGAGGAGGTTAAAAAAATAGCAAGAACAAAATTACCATCTTAAGTGATGAACATCCATTTGCTCTAATTTTCTCTAAAAGCAACAGGGATTTCTCAAAAACTGACAAATATAAATTATATCATGGAGAGCTTAAGAAGCCTCAACGAAGTATGGTATCTCGTAAATACGAAGACGTTAAAAAACAAACTTGAGTAGTGCAAACGGGCCTATGTAACTCGGTGATGTTACAATTATACATCCACTCCGTGTGTGACGACAAGATTTGGATGTGACAGATGCCGTGCCCCCAGGAGCTTCAGGGGCTCGTGGGCAGCACGCCAGCGGCCTCGCGGGTTCGCACGCGAGCGTGTTCACCTCGACCCGCAGTCCCTGGCACAGGCGGCGCCAAGGGATATGGGAGGGCTCACGCGTGAGAGCCACGCCGCCCGCGGGAGCCCAGGGACACCCGCAGCCTCGGCTCTCGGGCCTCGTAGTGCTCGTTGAAGTCCAGCCTGAAGCTCAGGAAGCGCAGGCTCTCGTCGGAGCTGGTCGTCAGCAGCACCAGGAACTGCTGCACCACACCCTGGGGACAGGAAAGGAACAGGCAAGTCAGTGGGGGCCCACCCCCGTGGCCTCAGTGGGCTGGGGTTTCTGTCCACACCCACGGTCCTGCATAAACCCCCACTGCGGCAGGCGTCCCAAAGGAGGGCAGGGTGTGGGGAGGAGATGCCCATGGGCACAGATACAAATGCCCTATCAATCAATTTTATTTAAAAGAACCAACACGTTTCCCTTTCTGCCCTAAGTTCTGTAAGAATATGCAAAGCAGTGAAGCTTCTGATGTTCAAACAGCCTATTCTTTTTATTATGTTTAACCTTACGCTCTTAGAAATGTACCCTTCTTTTTGATGTTTATTTATTTCCGAGAGAGACAGAGACAGAAAGAGAGAGAGACAGAGCACAAGCAGGGGAGGGGCAGAGGGAGAGGGAGACACGGAATCCGAAGCAGGCTCCAGGCTCCGAGCTATCAGCACAGAGCTGGACATGGGGCTCAAACTCAAGAACCGTGACATCATGACCTGAGCCGAAGGCGGACACTTAACCGACTGAGTCCCCCAGGAGCCACTTTCTAAATACAAAAACCAGAGTTACATTTTCATCTTTCCCTTGAGTTATTTAGAGGCCTGAATCATAAAGCCCTCACAGGAAAGCACAAGGCAAATACGAGGAAGGACCAGCCTCTAAGGCACGACCATCAGCTCCCAGGCTGAGTCTCCTTCCTGAAGATTCACAGGCAGAGTGTGGAGCGTCACCTCCTTATTGAGGGGCTTTGTAAACGTGAGGGGACATGACTGTCCTCAAACCTTCAGACGGCAAAACCCAGCTGCCTCTCTGCAGGGTGGAGTCACTTAGGAGCACAAACCCCACCGTCAGGTTCCTGAGTCACAGCCAGCAGGTGTGTGTCCGTCAAGCAGGTGAGGTTTGTCCCCACGCCTGCAGACCCGCAGGAGGTCTCATGTACAGAGAAGTCCTCACTGAAACACCACATGCCACAGTCCTCCCAAACCCCAACAGCACCTCGGTCCCTGTCCTTGCTCCTGGGGACTCGGGCATGTGACACCAAGGGACACACACCTGAGCCGGCGCACAGCAGGGCACTGTGGACACCCGTGTCATTCTGGGAAACAGAGGGCTTCAGAGACAGTCTCTAAGCAATTCTATCACAAAAATATAAACAGTGGCTCCTTGCTGGGCAACAAAACAGACGTGTGAAGGTCACTACGGGGACATGTGAGGGACAGGTCAGTGCTCAGGCTGGGGACTCCAGTCATGGCTCAAAAGCAGAACATGATGGTGGCTGTTGATGCCCTGCTGTTTCCATAATTCAGAGAACAGAAGAGGACTTTCCTGTTAAGGGAAAAGAAATCCCAATGGCCATGATTTAGAAAGAAGATTAAGACTGTAATTTCAGTAAAACTGGGATTATACAGATTAAGATTCCTTTTCAAAAATGTATTAACTCTCTCAAGAAATATGTAATCACCCCTATCTCTTTGAGAAACAAGCATGGGAACAGACATTTTCAAGATTTCTCTGCAGCAGATACACAACTCTCTTAATAGTAGCAGTGCACCTGCAGGCTCAGTCAGTTCACTGTCCGACTCTTGATCTCAGCTCATGATTCCAGGGTGGTGGGATCGAGCCCCATGTTGGGCTCTGTGCTGAGTGTGGAGCCTGCTTGAGATTCTCGCTCTCTCTCACTCTCTCTGTCCCTCTCCCCTGATTGTGCTCTCTCTCCAAAATTAAAAAAAAATTTTTTGAATTAAAAAAAAAATATGGAGCTGACCATTAGGTATCCATTTTTTTTAAGTTTATTCATTCATTTTCAGAGAGAGAGAGAGTACGAGCAGGGGAGGGACAGAGAGAAAGGGAGAGAGAGAATCCCAAGCAGGCACCATGCTGGCAGTGCAGAGCCTGATGTGGGGCTTGAACCCATAAACCGTGAGATTGTGACCTGGGCCAAAATCAATATTCGGGCACTCAACAGACTGAGCCCCCCAGGTGCCCATAGATGTCCATTTTTAAGAAATGTGCATACATGCTATTTCTCCACACAGAGGTCAAGTAGGTATTTCATTATGAAAACAGTATCCGGTAAAGATACTTTTGCACTGAACACAACCCCATCATCTTTAGGAAACATATTTTCAACAAACACACAACAGTCACTAACGTCAGAGGAAGACACTTGGGAAAGGGACAAAGTCTTTCCCCGACCACGTCATGCGGAAGACTGCCATCAGAAGTGTGAGGACACAGGAAGAAACTAGATGCCCATAAACAGGTGGGACCTTCGTGTGAAATCCTGAACCACGTGGAGACATTAGCACACAAATATGTAATTTTCAAAGGTTTTAACGTCAATGCTTGATTTGTCTTATTAGTTACCAGCAACCAAATGTAAAAATTCTTCACAAAATCTTTTCACCTGTATCTCCATCACTAAAATCACACTGACAACAGACGGAACCAGAAGGCAAAACCACCACAGGCATAAAAGGCAGAGCCCATGGACTCTGGGCCTTGGTGTCTCTCTCAGCCTCCGGGGCTGTGTGCCGAGTTCAGCGCCCGCTGCCCTGCGAGCCCGGCTCCTCCACAGCCCCCCGCACACCCGCGGCGCCCTCCGGCCTCACCCCGGCCCTCCCAGAGCCCCCGCCCACCGCCGACACCACCGGAACCCTCCCAGGTCAGCATCGAGGGTGAGCCCAGCGTCCCTGGGAAGGTCACAGCCAAGACTGGGCACCACCCTGGGTGGAGGGTGGACCGAAAGGACTGTGTTCTAACCATTCTGATGGCAACGGTCTACTGCAGGAACACACCAGTGTGGTCCGGGCCCTGCCAGCACCTGGTAGAAATGGGCCAGTATCCGCAGCTGCGAGCACATTTTCGGGATAGATTCTCGAAACTCTTGAATCCTCCTGTTCTCCTCCTCCTCCTCTGCTGCCGTCACTCCCCACCGGCCCTAAAGAATGGGAAGGACCAGATGAAATTAAAATACGGGTGCGAGAAGCCGCCAGGGAGGACGGGGCCAGAAGGGGAGGGCGGGGAGAGGCGTGCTTCCCGCGTCCTTGTGCTGCCGCTGAGCACGGACATTTTCCATCAGCACACATGGGCACAGAGAACGCCCTCACTCTTAGTGACTACGGTTTTACAGTGCATATGTAGCACATGACACTTCCCGATAATTCGTCAAGCCAAGCAGCCTCTCGCGCCAAGCAATGCACCGGTCCATCACTGCGTGCTTTCTCGGCACAGATAGCACACACAAAGGGGGGCCGACTGGCCCAAAGTGGGAGTCCGTGAGCCCTTGACGGTGGTGGGAACACCTCTCGCTACTTTTCCTAAGCATGCCGGCTCTTTCTGCACTGGAAATAGACCTACTACTTCTGGTTCTAAGAGACTGTTCTCAATGCGCGGTGAGTCTAACTAAAGGGCTTTGCAGCCGGCCTGCACAGGAAGTAGTGTAGGAACTCAGTTTATCAGTGGGAACGTATCCTGGTAAGACAACGATGAAACACTGGTTTCTCTTACAGCTGCTCTTTCTGTGTCCTCTGGAAGCTTTAGCACGTCACCCTTCCTGTTCAGACTCAGCCCACCGTGCTGCCTGTGGGTGTGAGGCAGGGCCAAGCCACAGCTGCCTGACTCCACCTACTGATGACCCATCGCCCACTGTCCTCAGTCGGGAACTGACGGTCCCAGGAGGCGTAGGGCCGTTTCTGGATGTCTCTCTGCTCACAACTGCCCGTGGCGGTGCCAACGCCGTCCTGCTCCCTGCCGTGTTTTCACGGCTAAGTCCCGAGTGCTCAGGTTACTCAACGTCTCTTCTCTGTACACCATGCCCTACATATTTCCACATCAACTGTAGAGTTGGTTTATCATTTCTTACCGAAAGAAAAAAAAGTATGAAGGCCCACAAAAATCCCAGAACTGCTGGGATCAGAACCGGGATGGAACTGAGTCGGTTCTCCAATCCACAAATACAACATATTCCACTTAGGGGCCCTTTACGATCTCTGTGACGCAGCAGTTCGCAGACCTTGTTTGCCAAGGGTCAGGGGGCACACAGCGTGGAGTCTGTGGGCCACCAGGCCGACACCATCATGGCGCTGCCACCAGCCCATGCGGGCAGCCACGGATGGCTGCCCCAACACAACTCCGTCTGCGGGAACACTCAGGAGGCCGGGCCGCCGTCCTCGCGCACAGTCTCTTGAACACCACAGTGACCGTACGTCCAAGTGACTGCTTCTGCAGTTATTTTGCCCACTGGATTTAAATAATTTCTCCGAGACAGTTCGAGCTTTCAGCTGTCCTACGGTATCCCTAAGCACATCTGAATGAAACACACCGAATAGTCCTGACTCATTATGTAGATGCGTTCCACTCCGGTGCTGATGGCTTACAGTCTGGAGAGAGAACGTTCAACTCCCACACAACTGGCCGCCCCGCTACTACAAGAATGTGAAAATCCCAAGGACTGATTTTTGCAGATTTTATATAGTTTAGTAATTCTCGAGAAGGGTAGATTCTGCGGGGCTGTGGGCAGCTTTACAAATCACAGCAGTAACTAGCTTTTACTGAATGCTTCCTAAACGCTAAGTCACTGGTGTGCATGACACACGCCGACAGGTCACCACGGGGTCTTACTTAGCGTCACTCCCCTTTCATAGACAAGGAGACCTGCCCTGGAGAAGTCAAGCCACCCAGAAGGACGCCACCAGCGAGCACGGCCAGGGTGTAGTCTTTGGTCGGTCTGGCACCCGGGCGTGCCTGCACACGGGCCAGGCGGCATTTTGGGGTCACACACACACCCCCATCTCGGCGACAGTAGTGGAGCAGGCCTCTTCCTGTTCCCAGAAACCCTGAGGGGACGGCATGTGCTCTAAGTGGTTTTGAGTTTTCCACATTAAATAGGGTCCTAACACAAATTTTAAGGAAACAGTTAAAAATAAGACTAATCAAACTGTGTCAACTGAAAAATTTGTCACTCAAGAAGAAGCACCTTAAAAAGGTAAAAAATTATACAGATTATATCAGATACAAGAAGTCTCCTAAACAGCCCAACTTGCTCAATAAATCTTCACATTCCAAGGTCACGGAGGACACAAACGTACTTTAGGGAGGTCACTGAAAACAGCCACAAGTGCACAACTTAAGTTCCCACATGGACACACACAGCCACCAGCTCCAGGGGACAGGTGACGCAGAGCTGGGCACTGTTTGCAGAGACGTCAGCACCTCCCTCACGGGATTCCCGCGGATGCTGTCTTCATTTATTTTCAAGACAGGATGACAGCGATGGTGACCGGTCCCCTGGAGCAGTCAGTACCGCCTCAGGACTCCGCACGCAGGTGTGCACACGGCGTTAGTCAAATATCTCAGCAGGGAAGTTACCTGTCGTATTCGTGACTATGGTGGCAATAAGCTCATTTTTAAACCTGGTAAACCCCCCGGTGTCACAGCCATACCTCGACTTCATTCTGTTTCTTTTTCTCCTCAAACTGTAATCGTCTCTGTAACTCTTCCAGAGCCGCTCTGTATATCGCATCTTGAGTGTTCTGAAGTTCGATGATCTGATCAAACACGGCTCTTAGTTGATTTAAAAGTGCCTGAGGACAGGAGACAAAGATTTTTCTTTTAACGACTAGAGTCCCAACATGCTCATTCCGAAGTTGTTCCAAAGAACATGGACGAATAGTAAAAAGGCACGAAGAAACAAGATATCAACTCACACCCTCAAAGGGCTCTGCCTGTCCACTCGCGCGTACTGAGCACGCACCATGAGGCACAGGGTCCCGTGTCACCCACACCCTCAGAGCACATCACAAGCCACAGCGCAGCCCCAGGAGCAGAGATACTGCGAGGGCAGAAAGGAACAGGAAAGCAATTCCATTTTCTCCACCCTTTGGAGCCACACACACCCAGACCAGACATGGGAGATCCGAGAAAAGAGATTCTTAATGAAATAAAAGAAGAAACAGATTCAGCACAGTTTTTAAAAATCAGCTCACAGCAGGCATACACGGACGGTCCCACACTGGAAGCCGCCAGTGTTTGGGCCCAGCGTCTCCACGCTGCACGGCGCCCTCCACAGGTACCTACCAGATTTCAGGTGGGCTTCCTCCCAGTGAGGCCCCGAAACAGAGCTCAGCAAACATCATTTAGGTAGAAGCCAAAGACACATCCGTGCAAAATGCCACATATGCATCCAAGGCCCAACAGCAAACACAAAGACAACTGGACCAACGGTGGGGATGGGAGGGGTGCGGGGGGGTGGGATGTGAAACCCAATAAACACAAGTCTTTCACGGATGGACAACAGCGCCCCACGACTGAAGAGGGGCGTCTACTCGATCCTCCGCCAGCTTAGAGTTTTAAAAAACCCATTAACAATTTGAGAGGAAGAAAATGTTGAAATCACAGGAAAAAAATCATGCTAAAACGTAACAGCCACTCATGACTTATCCAAAGCATCTAAGCAAACTAGGACTCAAGGACCCTCTGTAATCTGATAAAGGTCCTGGGAGATCTCCCGGCGACATTGCAGTCAGGGGTGAAAGAAGAAAATGTGTCTTCCATGTCAGGGATGTGGCGTGCGTGCTCCTGGTTGACCCAGCTAACATCCTAAGTCAAAAGAGCCAAACATACCCGTGGAAAGGAAGAAACAAAATGGTTTTCCCTATAAAAACGGGACCTACGCGGATCTAGAAACTACTAGGATAAAAAAAGCAGACAAAAGAGCAAAATGAAATCGACAGCATCCCTACAGACCAGCCAAACCGCACACACGTACTAAAGGCCTACAAGAGATGTGCAGAATGTTATGGGACAAGATGATGTGACTTTACAGAGAAGCAGAGGGGCTCCAAGCTCACGGGCAGGCGGAAGCAGTGAGGCTGACAGGCCCAGCCTACCGCTGCTGGAGAAGGAGCTCGAGTTGGTGAGGACATATGCAAGGCCACCATCACGGCACTGTCTACGGGACTCACTGCACCCACTCAGACACACCCCCGCATGGGGCTACTAACTGCTGGGCATGAACCTCACTACCTTGTAGCTGCCCCCAGGGTGAGGACGCCAGGACCCGGGGCAGACACCAGGCTTACCATAAGGCTACTTGTTCTCTTGCTTAATAACAAGAAAGCAAAACAAAAGATGGACGTGGGCTAATCTTTTGTTTTTAAGAAAGATGTATTCACTACTTAGGAGCGGTTAACTACTGTACGAAGTGACGGAATGCTCTTTCTTCACTCAGGGTGCGAGGAGGACTCTGTCAGCAGTATGCCCGCACGGCATGGCCGCGACCGTGTGTTCTGGGCCACCATCAGTCGGCAGCAGAGTCGGGTGGGGTTCAGGTCCTTCCTTGGCATGCAGAGGCGAGGATCATGTGTGTGCACACCCGCAGGATGATGCAGTATCAGAAAGCCTTACTTCTGACTAAGGGAGACACCAAAAATACACTGAATTTTCATAACAGATTGCTTGAATCTATTCTAGATTGGGTTCCTTAAAAAACAAGACCTCTAGTGATTATTTTAAATCATCAAATTAAAAGTAAAACTAGGAGTGTCTAGATGGCTTTGTCAGTTAAGCGTCCAACTCTGGCTCAGGTCATGATCTCACGGTTCATGGGTTCGAGCCCCGCATCGGGCTCCATGCTGACAGCTCAGAGCCTGGAGCCTGCTTCTGATTCTGTGTCTCCCTCTCTCTCTGCCCCTCCCCTGCTTGTGCTCTGTCTCTCTCTCTCTCAAAAATAAATTTAAAAAGAAAAAATTAAAAACAACATTTTAAAGTAAAACCATCAGCAAAGGGGCCATTTCAAAAATGGACAGTAAGTCTTTAGCGTACTGACTTCTTCACTGAAGGAGACATAGGACCAACTCACATGTGAACTTTCCACGACCACGAGAGAGTGTGTTACAGGTAAAACATTTTCTGCTTGGATTCTGCTCATGTCAGTGGGAATCTTCTGGAGGCAAGAGGTGTGACTGTTGCGTACGTGACTGTCCCGTGTGGCTGAAACCACACGCGGTCGGCCGCTGACTGCTCCTCACTCCCCACGTAGACTGAGGTCAGTGTGGGTGTAACCCTCAGGAGCTCACGCATTACACCTGCCCAAGCTCGATCTCTGTAACACACACAGAATGGCTCTGAACCATTCTGGACCTGACTTACACACAGGTCACTAACCGTCGTGCATCAGGCGCCACCATGATGGATGGTTTCCATCAATTATACCATTTACCCCCCACAGACCTATGTGAGAGAGACGAGCGTCACACCCGCTTGACACGACAGCGCTGTGCCCACACAGCACACACGGATGCACATCCGCAGACAGGTAGCACGCGTGCCGCCAAGCAGACAAGATGACCCCACGAGTGTCCGGGAGCTCAGCCGATAAAGACGAGGCTCACTAACAGTAACCAAGGACAAAAGGCTGCAGGCACACAGTTCTTACGTCACTCATCACACCCCAAGTGCTTTCAGTTACTTCTGTGCCATCGTTTCAACCCACTTACCCAAGCATGTGGGTAATCGACTCCCACCCAGGAGCACGTGAGCGCTGTGGTACGCAGACGAGGGCGGTGTTCACCAGTGTGGCACACTAACACCTGCTTGCCCAGGGAACGCAGCTGCGCCCAGCGCGAGCCCCCAGAAGCATTGTGCTCCCCTCAGGGAGCTGCCGGCTTAGCCAGACGCGACCCTCCACGACCCCAAAGTCACACATTTAGTATCAAAAACGCGCCTGACATTTTGACTCTTACATCAGAATAGATTTCCCCAGATGTCCGAATAAAATCACGACTCCAGAAGGTTTGGCCACGTGAACAGCCACTTTCGGAACAGGGGCCCACAGGGAAGCGATGCTAACAACCAAGCCAGGGCCGCGGAACACAAGCAACGCTTAGAGTTCATCTAGACAAATACTGTTTTCCGACTTGTGTAGCCAGAGGCTCGCTCCGTGAAGGCACACACAGGAAACACCACCGTCCCTAGAGAGCACGTGAAGGCACAGCCCGGTGCTCCGCACATCCTCACACCCTCTCCTGAACGTGGGCAGTTCCTACCGCTCGTGGTTCACCTGTGTCTTCCGAGCCCAAGAGCCCACAGGTGGGTGAGAGCCCACGGGTGGGTGTGAACACACACTTTACCAGTTTCATACACATTTCAGAGCGTGTTGTTATTCTAACTCTGCCCAGAAACGGTCAACCTTGAACTCCAAGTGATTAGTTACCACAATGTGGGCATCAGGCAATCTCTAAGATCTCCCTGGGACAGGAGCCCAACACGCAGGCCACACTACTGGTCTCCGTGTAAAAGGCATGTCCATCTTACTCTGGAGTCGGCGTCCAGCAGACAGCGGGAGATGATGGTGTCCAGGAACACCTCGTGCGCGGCGATGATGTGGTCCAGGTCCTGGGCCTGCTGCACCTTGTTCCAAAGCTCATCCCAAGAACACTCAAGCACCTAGGAAACAACAACGTGAGACTCAGGACGGAGGTCATGTCTTCCTGGTGTAGGTTCTTTGACGAAACTCACCACATAAGACATCGTGACTTATTTAAACCAAAGGGTGCTCAGGAAGTACCTCGAATGTGATGTAGTACTGCATCTGGTGGATGAAATGGACCATCTCGGACGCCAGGATGTGGCAGTGGTGCAGCACCCCGGAGAACTCTGCAAGAGAGCCGCAGAGCTGGTGTCACACACACAACACGCTCAAACGGCACACCTGCTCCCACCCGTTCATCTGCAATCACTTTCAAAAACAAACAATCGCTGGCTTTAACTCTTAGCCCCTTAAAACAGGGAGCAGTCTTTTTCCATGGTCAACCTCCGTGCCATTCAAGCTACACAAGGGTTTAGCTACCTAATCAACAGCATCACATTACTTTACGTGACATAAGGACCTGATAAGGAACAGCACAAAACAAAATATTTGCATCTGAAAATTCAGTAGACAAGTTGCTTCACAAGTATGAATTCACGCTCAATGCCGTGGCTTCTTTACAACACGTGTGCTGCTGTTGCGCGAGACCTCGGGACTCCCAGCAATCTGGAGACAAAAGTGACATTTCCTGAAGGGCCCAAATAGGACCTCGTCACCTGAGAGACAGATGAACTGGGAGGAGATGGGCCTGAGCCCAGACTCTGCTTCTGTTCTTTGCAAGATTATAAAGCCATCAAAAGGCTTGAAGGTCACCACAGAACAGCCGTTCTCTGCTCACACTTCCAATTTTTCATTCAAAGACTCCACCAGAGTACCAGAGCCACCACAATAGAGGGTTCAGTCAGAGATGAGACCATCAAAGGAATGGTTTAAGCACATTTATTTTTGTTTCCACCCCAAATGCCTTTAATTGCGTGGTTAAATAATCATCGCTGCACACAGTTATTCGAGAAACCATTCTTGTCCCTTTGTAAGACAGTAACGAGGAAGCGAAATAGGGACTTGTAGAGAAACAGTGGTGATGCATACTTTAGAAAACAATCCTTTCTCCAGGTTAAGGGGTATGGGACACGTGGGGACTGTGCTGGCTGGCGGAGACAGCAGGCCCCCTCAGAAGACGAGCCTGAGCGACAAGCCCCCTGATGTCTTCCCTGCCATCGGGAGCCTGCCTCCCGCGGCTGTGGTCAACGGTGTCGTAAAGAATAGGTAACATGAGCCCTGAATGAAGAATGTACTTCTCCTAATAAAACTCTCAGAGGGGGCTAAGATGTCCCAACTCCCACTCCCAGCCCATTTACCTAAATTACTTTCAGCATAAAAGAGTATAATAAAAGGCTGCTGTAAGTACAACTCACCCCCCGTGTCACGGGGGAAGCAAGCTTCTATTACAACTCCATCCTGGGCTTTGCCCCAGGGCTGAGGACAGGGATGGTGCTCCCTCCCCCGCAAGGCCAGGCAGTCTCCCCTGGACAGATGTGTACTCAGGACACCCGCAGCACGCAGACGCTCCTTTACACAGCATACATGACAGCGAACAGGTCTCACTGTGACACCCAAACCTCCGGGTCTTCCTTCCAGCACAACTGCGCTGGGTCCAAACACGCCACTTTGCACGGAGCCAAGTGAAAGCCGTCTGCTTGTCTTTCAGCCTCGTGAGAAGGCATCTCTGTGTCCTGACATTCCTTCCACAGAGAGTTTAACATCACTCATGGACTGCAGATTCCATGCTTGTCCTGACAGACGTGCATGAAGACGGTAAGCAGGCCCCAGATGTGCTACAGGAGTACAGAAATCCGTGTGGCCCATCTCATCATCTGCCCAAGTCAGTGTGCTACACGCAACGGGAAAATCTCAACTCAACAAACACGCGGGTGTCACTGCTCTCGTCTCTAGGTCTTGGGGCCCCCGAGGGTGCGCTGGGGTCCCATCCACTATCAATCCAGCAGTCCTCGGATAATGTGTTGGCTTTTATGTGCGCCTTATATGACTTTGCTAACGCCTTATATGACTTTGCTAACGCATTCTACATGTCACATGTGATCACATAAACGAGGAATTCGGTCGGGCCTCACACAGCTAACACGGTGCCCCGCCCACCATTGCTGACTCCGCTTCATGACACGGGGTGACCTGGTGCACAATTTCTCCACCGCCGATTAATCTACGAAAACCTCTCGTGTCTCGAGTCACGCTGGCGCCAACCTCAAATTCCTGGCTGTGGGCCTTGGCTAGTCATCCATGCTACCTGGAAACCCTGGGATCTCCGTGCCTTCCTGCCTTCCTCTGACACAGCGGCTTCCCACCCGCCACCTCTGCCCTGGAGCCCTCCCCCAGGAAGCTCCCAGAAGCTCCCACGGCACCCAGGGTCACCCCCACTCACACTGTCTACACCCTCATTTCTAGTTCAGATATGTCTCAGGTTGCAAATCAATTCAAACCAGATGTATCACGTAGATTCTTATAAGCACCTCACATTAACATGCCTAAAACTGAAGCATTACCCCCAAAGGTGCCCTCCCCAGCTCCAAACAGGGCCCAGTCACCCAGCCCTGCGCCCAAGAACTCCGTCAAGTTCACGCACGTCCCCCTGACCCCAGCTGCTGTGTCCACCAGGCATCCAGCACAGCCACCCTCCTCACAGCACCATCACCAACCTCCAACCTCGCCTCTGATGCTCATTTTCATCATTGACGACATAGTGGCTTTCAGAACCAAACAAGTCCGAGCACGTCCCACACCCTTGAAAAGACACTTAAAGCATACTTAAAGGGCACCTGGGTGGCTCAGTTGGTTAAGCGTCCGACTTTGGCTCAAGTCATGATCTCAAGGTTCATGCGTTCAAGACCCACTCTGTGGGTCTTGCGCTCTGTGCTAACAGCTCAGAGCCTGCAGCATGCTTCGGATTCTGTGTCTTCCTCTCTTCTCTCCCCTCCCCCACCTGTGCACGCATGTGCATGTGTGTGCTCTCTCCTAACATTAAAATAAGTAAATTTAAAGAATAAATAAAACATAATTAAAATATAAATACTTGTGTTTTTATGATTGACCTACAAATAATCGCAAAAGCAAAGCAACATTCGTACCGAGGTCCAAAAAATACATAAACACAAGCATCTCCCAGTGAACGCATTTAAAAAAAAGCAGACAGTTTCCTGCACAAAATCTGGAATGAGGAGTCTCTCCTGATCACTCCTAACTCCTTGCTGCCCTCTACAGGTGCCTGAGGAACACAGAGTCTCATGAAACACCCTGCCCCAGGCTCCAGAAGGACTGGACGGCGTGCTATGGGGGCATCTTCAGCGGGAAGCACCTTCGACAGCATGCAGGGTCATTAAAAATTACACCAAGTTTGTTTTTTTAAAAAGTACCCTAAAACAGTTTCTTCACAACTGCAAACCACCTCCTTCAACCTGCATTAATAACTGACACTACTATATTTAAAAGTGACTATCAAATTACCCATCTGATTAATTTTTCAAGGCTAAGGCTTCAAAGAGTGTTCCGAATCTCTACTCACCACAAAGGGCCTCCTGCAAACGCCATTTGCTGTCACCATGTCACCAGGAAGGTGGCAGTGACACCTGAACAAGTATCCACCCCCACCGGGGCCAGCACTGGTAAGTGCATTACACAGACCTGGAAGTAAGCACTGTCGACATCCCTCCCCCCATGAGGAAACTGAGGCAGGAGACAAGGAAGTCAGCTGTGGCCACAGCCTGGTGCTGAGGGACCGCGCACAAACCCGGGCAATGCCGCCCAGCAAAAGTCCGGCATTGAGAGCTGTTAATAAATGTGTAATTATTGAGGAGTACCTACTCATCAGCGTATACAAAAATGATACACACAAAGAGAACCTCTAAGGAGAAAAATGCCTACTCGTTTTTTAAGTTATCATTTCTGCAGGTCTGGAACACTGTCAATCATCAGATGAACCATTATTGTATTAATCACCAAGAAAGAGAAACTACTGCCAATTAAACTGGCAGAATGCCACAGCAGTCCCGTGGTGACAGGTCTCCCCCAAGGACCCCACCGCCTCTCCCACCTCCACCACCTTCAATTTCATTTCTTACAAGGACCAAGAAGGAGATCATTTTAATACCACCCTCTGGGGAGGGAGGGACCTCCATTCACTCTCTTCCCTCAACACACAAAGGTTGAGAAGCGTACAAGCTCATTTGGACACCTGGGTGGCTCAGCTGGTTAAGCATCCAACTTCAGCTCAGGTCATGATCTCATGGTTCATGGGTTCAAGCCCTGCATCAGGCTCTGTGCTGACAACTCAGAGCCTGGAGCCTGCTTCAGATTCTGTGTCTCCCTCTCTCTCTGCCCCTCCCCTGCTCGCTCGCTCGCTCTCTCTCTCTCTCTCTCTCTTGTAAAAATAAACATTAAATTTTTTTTTTAATTACAAGCTCATTTGACTGTATTTATCTATTTCATTTTGTTAGATATTACTTGAAACACAAATGGAGTTGCCATTAATTGTGATACTTTCTACATTAATTGAATCCAACAACAACAAAAAATCTCCATACCACTAGAACCAAATCTTTAAATGATTTTGGTATCAACAATTGCCTTCTGTCCAGCTGAATGACAGATATATAAAAACAGGCATAAACATCTTGGTAGACACTATCAAGAACTCCTGTACTAAGCAAATCATTTTCTTTTTGTGTGGTTGGTTTTTTAAGTTTTTTTATTGTTTTTTTAAGTAATCTTTACACCCAACACGGATGGGGCTTGAACCCACAACCCCTAGATCAAGAGTCACATGCTCCACTGAGCCAGCCAGGTGCCCCCTAAGCAAATCATTTTCAAGTGTAACTATTTACTCCAAAAAACTTATTTTAATAAATATTATTAAAGTATCTGGGATAACAATCAGTGATACTGTTCGTATGGACCAAGACAGCTCCACACACCATACATATGTGCAAATCTCCAAAGGTGCTCCCAGAAGCACTTTCTGTAATCTTCTATAGTTCTGCCTCAGATTTATGACTGGCAAGATGTTTCTAGATTTGTTGTGTTAACAAGACTAACTAGCTGGGTGATTTCTGCTCGTTAAGTTGCCTGGATAGCAACAACTTTAAAATACTCTTTATAAATTAAAGTAAGAACATTACACCCCAACCGAGACATGAGGAAAAAACCAGTTTCCTAAAAGAAACACAATGACCAAGAAAGTGTTTAGTCATCAATAATTTAAAAAGCATTAAATTAATTAAAACGAACTTCCATCTTCCCCTCTCGAATTGACGATTTGTTTGAACACAACACCCAACAGCAGCCAGCTAACAGGAACGCACACAGCCGCCAGAGGACTGTGCCCCTCGAGATGCACCTCAACCTGGTGCCTGGCTCCTCAAGTCATGTGACTGTGCGTGCCCACAGCTGAACTATCAGGATCGCTATTCATGAATGTGAAGTAAACAAATCCATCCCTGCTAACCCAGCTGTTCCTTCCCTCGGTTACCTAAAGAAATAGCCAGAGGCATATAATACAAGCAAATGGCGTTATTTACGTTAGTGGGAAAAAGTACAACTAAAGAGAAAAAAAATCGAATGGTATATTCACACAAGGCAAATGTTGCTATTAAAAAGATTGTAGAAGCTTCAGTGACAAGGAAAGGGTCAGTGAAGTAAGCTAACGCTAAGCTCTCCGAGATAGCACCGGTTATGTTAAAGTTATTGATTTTATAAAAGAGAAGGTCTATTTTTTCCCACACTACCTTCAAGTAGAAAACAAAGCTCACTGATTATTCAATACAAGAGAACAGCAAATTCATACAGACACACTGGTGAGGTGATATTCAAACCACGAGCTAATACTTAGAACTGTCACAGAGCTCAGACTTCCCAGGGCTAAAAATAACAGATGCTTATTTTGAAACAGGGTGACAGGAACAAAGCGTCTGCCCTGCCTGGAGAGGATCTGAGTCGGGCACAGAGAGGTGACACCTGGGCACACACACGCGGCAGTGCCAGGCAGCCCCAGAGAAGGAACGCGGCCGGCAAAGGGGTCAACCTGCCAGGGCGCACCCAACAGACTGTGTGAGTCACCCCGAGACACAGCACGAGGTCATGACACCAGGGGATGAGAGACAAGTGCAGAGCCAGGAGACAGGCAGGCCCTCTGAGTGACTGACGCCTCCTTCTGCCTCCTTCATGAAGAGCCAGCCGCCGAGGCAGCACACAGGTACTAGAAATAGCTGAAGGCAGTATCTCCTGTCCACAACCACTATGGTATTGACAAGAAAACGTTCCCTCTCACGTCCTTCTCGGCTACATCAGAGGGTCCTTATTATCAACCTATGAAGTGAGTCCGGAGGAAGCCAGGCCAGGAGCATAATCAGAGCGTCCTGATGCCCCTGGAAAAGGCCTGCTGTGTACACAGAAAGCAGGGACGCCCAGTAAAAACTGGCCACTCTGTCCACACAGTCAGGTACCTTCCAGGCCCCCGGCTTCCGGGGTGTCATTATCCTGGGACTTTGGGAGCTGCTCAAGGATCAGCCTTGACCTAGCAATCACGCAAAGGTCACATACACCTTTCTTCAAGCAACAGCTCCTTCTTCAATAATCACTTTCACCAAAGGGTTAAGAATCGCTCAGTGCTGTTTTTCCTTGGAGACACACTGTTGAAATACTTTCTCAAAGGTTTTGACCAAATGAATTTCAATATGAAAATTTCAAAATTATCAGTAACTACAGTTATTCAGTATTTGTAACATTAAAATAAACCCATCTAAATTTTACCACAGCTTTTAATTGTAAAATAATATAAAAAATTTTCATGTCACGATTTATGAACCAGAACAAACATTAAAGTGATTCCCAAACAGACTTTAATCAAAACAATAAGTGAATTTTAAATGAGACGGTGGTTTATTAAATAGCTTTCCTTCCTGTAAAATAAACAAATAAATAAACATGGCTTTCCTTTCTTAAAAATTAAAAAAAAAAAAAAAAAAAAGTCCAGACATGAACAGCAGAGTGAGAACAAACGTTAATTCTGAAAGAAATCTCGTGGTCTGAAAAAATCTAACTGGATTCAATTTTCTTTCTGATTTGCACCAAGTCAGGATGAGCAGTATCACAGATGAGCCTCCCACAGAAGCCTGCTCCAGAAGCACGGGGACGAGGGGCTGGCAGGGGAGCGGCCCCGACCTCCCCGGGTGGGTTTACCTGGCATGTTCCTCAGGAGCTTGGCATTGCACATGTGTCCCTTGCGGATGTCCGTGAGGATGTACTCCATCCGCTTTGCCCTCCAGAGGAAGTTAAACACCCTGAGGTAGTGGCTCATGCACTCTCGCGTGAACACCTGCGAAAAAAGGCACAGGACAGCTGACAGCACTCTGACCTACGGTGACCTAGGGACCCTCCTGTGACAACACAGCCTTTCTGACGCATCTTTTTTTTTTTAAGGCAAAAGAAGCCAGAGAACACACAATCAACTCTAATAAATCCAAGCGTTACATAGGCAACTAATATAACACGTTTTAGGAGTATCATCAAATACAACCACGGTGACGACCTGTGTGCTAAGTAGTATGTGGGGCAAACTCACAAGGATAGAAGCAGATATTTTGGTACCAATTTTACAAACTGAAAGACAGAGGCCTAAGGTCACAGAGCTAGTAAACAGTTTCTCGGGTCTTTTAAATGCTGCCTAAACCCAGTCAAAATGTGGGCTCTTAACCCCAACGTCAACTGTGTAGCAGTGTCCTCTGCCCCAACCACCTGGACAGACACATGAGGCTGCTACATCTCAAGCCAGGTGGGCCTAGGAGAGTCTCCTGTCTGTCGAGAGGCCTCCGGGTTATCTTAACACAGGTATTTACTGCCTGTGGAGCCACTTCACTGCAAACGGACGGACGGTGGTCTCATACCCTGGGAGGATGGACCTATGGGCAGGGGCTGGGCGAGCTTCCCTCCCATGGGGGCCACACTTAGCAAATAAGAACACAGGACACCTGGTTAAGTACGAATGTCAGATGAACCACAAAACATCGTCTAGGAAGTCTGTCCCGTGTGTACAGTAACAGGGTTTTCTGCAGATAGCGGCCAAACACATCTCGCACACCAACGTGTGCACAACAGATGTGGGTACGTTTACTTTTCCCAGTCCCTCGAGCAAGGATGCATTTCCCTGAGTCGGCAGCCCTCTCCCTGCAGTACAGAGAACTGGAAACACCCTCCCTGGGGCCTCAGCTCCCAGCAGCTCTGCACTGTGCATCCAGGAGCCAGGCTGGGCCCTGCATCACTGGTTTCTCACCCTGGAGCCCAGCCTCATTCACGCCCCGGGGCCATTCCTCATATCACTCCCGGACTGCTCCACACTCTCCTCTGGCCCAGACCCCACCTGGCCCTCAAGGACAAAGGCCACACACCCTTCCCTGGCCTCACCAATGTCCCTCTTCTCCAGACAGGACATTTATCACTGGACCCCTACAATCTGAGCATTTAGCTGTAGACTGCTTTACCTTTGTCTTCTTATTTTTGTGTATTCTTGGCTCATGTGTTATAAGGACTGTTTATTCTTCTGTATGCCTTTTGTGCCAGTATTCAGCAGTGCTCAGTACTGACTGATGACTGTATGTGTCTATACTGGACTGGCTAGGAACTGCTCTGAATGGACTCTGAGACCAGTTAGGACTGTTTTGGGGATTATGTACTTTGCTGTGCTGACCACACTACTGTGTCTGCAACTATAGAAATAAAGGGTGACTGGATTAAATAATTTTACAAATCAACCACAGAAACCCTTGCTATACAAACGCTGCCTTGTAGGGATCCTTTCAGTGCTGGCCTCCCAGAGCGCATTTCACGTGACCCAATTTACAAACATAGTTTAATCAGGATTTGTTAGGAACAGGCACTGTTTCACAGAGACACTCCTGTATCCCACGGCGTTTACATGGGGAGATAACCCACGTTTAGTTTTGCCGTGTGCATCGTCTTTTGGTTCACTGTGCACCAGGAAGTTTAGCAGAATACGAAATAAGCTTCTGATACAATATGAGCATACATAATAAATACAAAATAAGCATCTCACCTAACACCCTGGAGACCAAGTCAATGGATTTTATCCTGCCCAAGATCCCAGTGAGAAGATCACAGACAACCTCTCCACATCCTCCTTCACAGAATTAACAAGAAGCTAAAATTATACTATATTATATAAGATAAAATTATGTGACTAATATGTGTACTCATTATAATTAAATTATACACAAAACTGGCAATCTCAATTAACGAGAATAGAAAGGGAATGGAGATAATACTGTAAATTTAATAGGGAAGAAGCAGAAAATCCATTTTCTTCCAAAATTCGACTCTGGAAGTGTATTTTTAAATAAAAGATTCCATTTAGCTAAAAATATAACAACCTGGGACATCAGCAAACCCCAGAACTGGAATAGCAAAACCGGATGTGCAAGACCCCATCCCCCACATCCTGCGGCAGTCACAGGGCCCTGCGCCCACCCAGTGCGGCCTCCCAGGCACACCCTCCACCTGCTGGAATTGGCAGGTAAGTTAACACTTGTTAGCCATAGACAGAGATCCACCCCAAAGTTGTTTTTTAAATAAATCTAGGATATAAATGACTCTTGACCCTCTCGATTAGGGTTTACAAAAAGCTAAAATTTTAAAAATATACTGCATAACCAATTGTTTATATACAAGGTGTGCAATGTTTAACTTTGTATGCTTCGTGAGTCTACACTATTGTGAAATAATTAACTGCATGTATGAGTACGTTCAATTTATCTAACATTCAAGGCACTCACGTTCTAGGAAATAACAAACACAAGGGCCTCTACTCTGGCATCTGTGGCAAAATGATATGAACATAGTCAGTATTAACAAAACAGACAATACAAAAGTTTCTGATTTAAATAATAATGTACACAACAGGATATTTTAACAAGTAAGTACTGGAAACTAGGATATAAGTCAAAGAAGAAAAAACTAATTTGAATATGACAAAAAATCAAATTTAAGAGCAGTTATGCATTTAAAATACAGTGGCTCTGATCTGGTACAGCTTAAACACTAGGAATATGTGTGAAACACGCGCACCAGGAGCTTCCGGCTCACAGCAGACACAAGAGCCACATGTCCCAGGCATGGCTGCTGCCCCAAAGTGCGAGGCAGCTGCGCTGGTGACTTACACCCGGAGACGTGGGAACGGCCATGGAGTCACACTCTGCAAGGACCGTCAAGGAAGATTTTCACAGCCAAACTACATTACTTCTTAACAAAATATTTTTCCCAATAACTAAAAGAAACGCATGTTCTCCTTCAGTATTTCAGATATCAAACGACTGACATCACTCCAAAGAAGCGTCCTGGTCAAGGAGAACTGACTCCAAGCTGAAGAGAAAGCGGGCACTTAAGGCAGGGCATCTGGGCCGCAGACAGCACGCAGAGGAGCCAGCCTCTCAAGGTCTGGGAACTCCGGGAGGAACCGGTACTTTGCTCCAAGCAGCACCAGCACCATGGACAGCAGCACCAGCACCAAGGACAGCAGCAGCATGGGCTGCTCCTGGGTGCTCCTGGGTCCCAGGGAACACTGAAGGTCAGACTTCATCTAAGTAGCATAAGTGTGACCTCTACAATGCACGTCCTAGTCTCTCTCCGTCTGTTCTGAATTCGCTACTGTGGTCTAAGGACTATGGGTTCCAACGAGCACTCCATTTACTACATGCCTGCTGAACCCTACAAAAGGGTATTTGTAGGAATTCGTAAAATACTAGAGCATTTCAGCACTCGTTAATGATTATCTAAGCCACACAGAATTGTGGCTTAGGTATTCCTTCAGTGGGTCTGACCAGAGGTCAAGTGATGGCCTTCAGTAGAAGCTCTGAGAGAAGAGAGCCCATTCTGAAACAACAAAACAGCAAGCTGAAGGGCTGCAGCAACATTAAAAAAGCCCAGCATGGCCTTACCGTGGCAATTGGCCCATCGACGTGGTAGTCCAGGCTGAAAACGTCCCACCCGGTGTCACCTGGAGAGACCTAGGGACAGAAACAAACACTGCAGGCCTTCCCACCAGTGCTGCACTTAGTGCCAAAGAATCTCTCGTCCAAGAAAAGGCAGTAAAATAAAGCCCAATTTTTGAAAAGCATTCAATACTTGTGAGTGTTAGCTATAGGACAGCAGAGATCTGTTTGTCAACCCCTGTACCCTCGGCATTTAAACCATGGGCACAGAGGAGATGCTCTAAGGATACTGTGAAATGAATGGTGTGTTGTGGGGTTTTATTCAATGTTTATTTATTTTATTTTTATTTCTTTAAAGATTTTTTTTAAAATGTTTATTTTTGACAGAGAGACAAAGCATGAGTGGGGAAGGGGCAGACAGAGAGGGAGACACAGAACCCAAAGCAGGCCCCAGGCTCTGAGCTGTCAGCACAGAGCCTGATGCAAGGCTCAAACCCACAAACTGTGAGATCGTGACATGAGCTGAGATTAAGAGTTGGTCGTTTAACAGACTGAGCCACCCAGGTGCCCTTATAATGTATTTTGAATAAATACCATAAAATCAGTCTAAAATTCGTCACCAGTTTATGACAAGAACTCACTGCCTCATATGTCCTGAATCCCTTAAAAGTCAACATTTAGGGGTGCCTAGGTGGCCTCAGTTGGTTAAGCATCTGACTTTGGCTCAGGTCATGATCTCACGGTTTGTGGGTTCGAGCCCCGCGTCGGGCTCTGTGCTGACAGCTCGGAGCCTGGAGCCTGTTCGGATTCTGTGTCTCCCTCTCTCTCTGCCCCTCCCTCACTCGTGCTCTGATTCTCTCTCTCAAAAATGAATAAACATTAAAAAAAAAAAAAAAAACAAGAGTCAACATTTTAAAAAAGCCAACAAGCCCTACTAATGGTCCTTCATCATAGCTAAGCAAACAGTGTGTGATGTTTCTGACACGCATTCCCCTAAGAAAACTCACTGTCTATCAAACTGAAACTAAATACATCTATTTTTGATGAATATTATTGTTACATGCCATCCCTGTGCCTCCTGCAACATTACCATTAACAGGAGACAAGATTCACTCCACAACGTGCTACCGAGCGCCGGGCTGAACGCTGCGTGTTCTCCGTCCGCGGCCCTGGGGACTTTGCACAGGGAGCAGACGGAGAAGCCCAGTGCAATTTAGAGATGTGGCCCTTGTTGAAGACCAACAAGCAGCACAGTGCAGGCTCAGGCCAGCCAGCCTTCCGGCAACGACTCCCACCCGGCAGGCTAGACGAGATGCACGCCACACGCCACACACCGGAACGCTGGCGGGAGTGCTGGCCCGGGGAGCTCACGGTCTGAGCAGAACCAGGGCCACAGTACCTCCAGCAGCCTCACATCCAGTCTCTTGAGGATCTCAGGGCTGTCAAACTGGGCGTTGGTGGCTCTGACAGCGGTTTCAAGAATTCCAGTCAAGTTGTGTTGATACAAAGTCGTAGCTGGACGGACAAGTTCTGGTCTTAACAGATTTTGTAAAAATAAAAGATGTTACTTGAATTCTTAAAGAGCTTTGCAAAAACTTAAAATTGTAGAAAGAGTTGAAATTGTAAAAACTAAAAAGACAAACCACTACAACATAGAAACAAAAGTTTCACAAAACTAACTGTAAACAGGATTTCACCAAGTCTTTTGGGGAATAAAACATTTCTTTAAATCTCAAAAAAATTAATTTTGATTCTGCTTAAATTGAAAATACTTAACATATGCCATACACATTAACAAATCAAGTTTTCAACTTAAGTCTGGCCTACAGTAACGGGAACTACTGGAATTTTCTGCACAGACCCAATGGGTAGAGAGGTCTTTGTTAAATCAAAACAACTAGATACACAGACGTCATGATTCTAGAAGCTAAAAATTGCCGCGTTATCAGCAAACACTTCTCTGGGGTTACTCATGTCCGGGTTGCTAAACAGAAAGCTAACGTTACCGGGCAAGAACCGGCCAGGTTACCAACACAGCCTGACGGCGAGGGGAAGTGCAGGAAAGGGGCCACCCAGTGCTAACAAGCCGCTGTGTGTGAGCACTAGGTTGGAGTGCGCCACCTGAGGGCCACAGCCAACACCCCGTGTGACACACAGGACCAGTCGGTACGAGAGCAAATCCTAGGAGTTCTCATCAAAAGGAGAAAAGGGGTTTCTTTCCCTCTTTTCTTTGTGTCTATGTGAGAAAATGGATGCTAGCTGAGCCTGCTGTGGTCACCATTTCACAACACATGGAATCAAGCCATCGTGCTGTACACCTTACACTCACACAGTGATCTAGGTCAACTATTGCTCAATACGCTGGGGGCAAAGCCTGCCCATCACCCCCAGGCGTGCACATAAGCTGTGCGGCTCCAGGTCTTCGTGGCAGCAAAACGTGGGGCAGAGACCGATGAAGAGGGACCATGACATCATCACTCAGAGAAGTCTGAGGCTAGCTGGAGACCAGGGACATCCCCCACTTTAAAGGCACAAACTTCAAACATGTCTTCAAGAAACAAATCTTCTGATTACGAGATGCTCTAAATATCAAAACCATGCATAAGGCAAACACGTTACATCAGCCACAAGACCTGGTCCGTAGCATGACAGGCACCCCTGCGTTTGGCCTCACCTGTAAACCGCGAGAGCTGCCTTGCCCACCTTGACCTGCACAGCTGCACCCTGGGCCAGCTCCCCCCACATGCTCACGGGAACCCCCATTTAGGCCAATGGCATCTCCCCTCCAAACACTCCTGCCTGCCCATGCTTCCGGCAGGCGCTGGGCTGGAGACCAGGACTGAGCTCACCAGAGGCCCCTTCCCTGCTCAGGGTCCAGACGGGACACTTCCACGAGTACGTGTGCTCAGTTCACAGTTCACCAACCCCTTCTCAAGCTGACGACACAGTCACCCACCCAGCACGAGCAAGTAGAAGGTCAGTGACAGCTATGTGTGCCCTAAACTACTTTTCATGCTGAAGGTGGGCTCCAGGGCAGAGGAGGGACCGCAGGGGCCTGTGTCTGGACCAGGGGCCTCATTAGAAACACACGTTCCTGGCCCCACCCCCGAGGGACCAAGCCCCTCTGTGGGCAGGCCCAGGGTTCACCTCAGCCAGCTCCCTCGGTAACTCCGAGGCACAGTGACATCTCAGGACCAGGCCACCAAAACCACCCCTTGATCACACAGGTAAGACTGGAAGGCCACACACTCTTTCAAGTGTTCCAAAGGGAACATCAAAAAGTGCCAATCTCCATTCCTCAGTGCCTGAGTGGACATCACCCGCGCTCTGGCTAGGAGCCTGGCTGCACCCGAGGTCGGTGTGTCTAGAGCCCGGGATGGGACAGACACCCTGCTGAGGGGCTGGGAGAGTCTCCACGGAGGCCAGGGAGGGACCCACATCTAATTCTAATGGGACAAAAGGTGCCATGAAAAATGTCACAGAACAAAATGAAAAGAGTAATAATTTTGTTTTATAGGTTTTTTCCCCCAAGGAACAATTTAAAAT
Source organism: Felis catus (assembly GCF_018350175.1). NCBI lineage: Eukaryota > Metazoa > Chordata > Mammalia > Carnivora > Felidae > Felis > Felis catus. Next base: position 81,617,833 of record NC_058368.1, read on the forward strand.
TCATAATATGGAAAAAGTTGTTTGAAATACACAAGTTTTGAACTTGTTTGAAACTGGCACTAAGTGTGATCACACTGCACACGCCTCGGACACGGGACTGTCAGTGCCAGGGTGTCCACAAGGCCCACAGGCTTGTGAGAAAGGTACAGAATATGAGAAAACAAACAGACTTCGATGTGACAATCTTGGTTTCATCAAAAATTTTCCAAAAAAATTTCAGATTTCATCTTACTGATATGTTCTCTAAGAACTCAGCCAATTTCCCCTAATGGCATTTATTCTTTAAAACAAGAACTGTTAAGACTCCTCATGTTGCAATCTACTGTGTATTTAAAAGATCCAAAGAGTGTTCTTACTTGAGCAAGTCCATTAAGTGCCTGATGAAGTCCCCTTGGCCAAGGAGCAGGTAGCGCCTCACAGCCTGCATGTGGTCCAGCAAGCTGTACTTTTTGTTAAGAACGTCCAACAGGTACTTGCTGGTCTCAAAGTAAGCAGCATCGATTTTCCCCCGAAACGCATTCTCCAAATCTGTGAACAAATCTGCAGCTGTAAAGAACAAAACGAGAGCATATACGTACATAACTTGTATTTCAATAAAGGTAAAACTACCAGCTCCACGCACAAACATCACCGCCTACACCCACAAACAGCCCTGGTGACAGACCCAATGGGCCGGGTGTGCAGGAAGGCGAATGAGCCCGAGCCCAAGAAACCCAAGAAACCCAAGAAACCAAAAAGGCCGCCACCTGCTGGACACACAGTGGACGCCCGAGCTCTGACCTATGAGAGGCCCCAACAACAGTCCGTCCTGTCCTAGACCTGAAGGTCAAGTCACTTTCAACAACACAACTAACTCAACACCTCACGGTGACACTGAGGTGAAGAAGGCAGCACAGGGAGGGTCAGTGTTGAACTGCCCACACGGTCTCAAGAATGAACAAGAAGGTGCCCACAGTGAGCAAGCTCTGGGAACTGCTGGCCTCAGGGTGAAACACAAGAAACGACACACGTTGGCGAGGATGCGGAGAAAAGGGACCCTCGTGCACTGCTGGTGGGAACACAAACTGGTGCAGCCACTGTGGAAATCAGTGTGGAGGCTTCTCAAAAAGTTAGAAGCAGAACCACCATATGATCAAGCAACTGTACTTGGTATTTCCGCAAAGAAAATGCAAACACTAATTCAAAAAGATACCCGCACCCCCAAGCTCACCGCACATTATTTATGATACACAAGATACGGGAGCAGCCCGAGTGTCCGTCAACGACTGAACGGTCGAGAGGTGGTGTGCACACACAGTGGGCTATCATTTACCTGGAGAAAGGTTATTCTGCTATTGTGGCAACATGGGCGGACCTGGGAGGGTTACGCTAAGTGAAAGAAGGCAGACACGGATACCGTACGGTATCACTTATGTGTGGACTCTAAAGTAGTCAAAGTCAGAGAAGCAGGGAGTAGACTGGTGGTTGCAGGACCGGAGGGGAGGAGAAAGCAGTGAAAGGGTACAAAGTCTGGGTTTTGCAAGCTAGAGTTGCCAGGACGACCATGGAGCGCAGTGCCTGTGGCTAACTCCACGGTATCACATACTTACAGCATGTTATCTATACTCATTTACCACTCTCTACGTTTGATTATTTAGTATTTCATTTCCTTGTACATTTTCATCTTCATACCTAGAGTTTAAGCTCACGAAAGGCACAGTCATTCTCATGAAGAATAAGTCATGTCATGTCGCCTGTAGCTGATACCGCGGAGTCAGAACGACAACATGAACAGCAAACAGCCAGGAAGGAAAGCTGCACACGTCAAGTCGGCTGCACACAAAACACTGTGGAATTACTTTGGTGGGGCGGGCAGCAGATGGGAAAAACAGAAGCGAGGGCAGCAGCGAACAAGGGGACCATAGGACATCTCACACAGGCAGTCATTTCACCCAGCACTTCCCCTGCTAACTTCTGAATAAGCCTCTTTGTGTTACATGTGGCCACCAGTAGAAACATTTTTCCTTTATTTTCTGAGTTTGGCATAACTGTCGCTAGATCGTTTTCTTTTCAAAGTAATACAAATTCTAAGAGAGTAAAACAGCTCCACCTAATCCAGTACTTACTGGTGAACTCCACGTAAAAAGAGAAATTCAAACTTTACATAGTAATGTTTTACACACATCACACTAAGTGTGAAGGTATTTAGGATGACAACTCAGAAACTGTCATTCCTAACGGACGGAAAACACTTCAAGCGACAGCTCTATCGCACCCCCACCACCACCGCCACCGTACCATCCTGGGGGGAGTCGGCAGACTTGGTCACAGCTATCATCTTTGTAGTGGGTGTCTGGTCATGACAAACCTGGTGCAGGAAATTTATTGATTTTCCGATCAAAAGGACCTAAATAGGAAAAATATCCCCCAGTTACCATGATGTAAAAATGATTAATCATCCAACTACTATAAATATTCATAAGCAACAAATCTACTATTAATTAAAAATTAAGTAATGGAGGGGCACCTGGGTGGCTCAGCTGGTTAAGCTTTTGGCCCAAGGTCACGACCTCATGGTTTCATGAGTTCGAACCCCATGTCGGGCTCTGCACTGATTAGGACTCTCTTTCTCTCTCTCTCTCTCTCCACCTCCCCTGCTCATGCTGTGTCTGTCGTTTCAAAACAAATAAACTTAAAAAAAAATTTTTTAATTGTCTTTTAATTAAGTAGCAAGGACATCTGGGATAGCATCAAGGGAACTGTAGGAACTGAGAAGACTTATTAACAAACACACATTAATCAGTGTATTCAATCAATACATACTTCTGATCCTAAGATGCGATAGAAGAGTTTTGTCACCTGTTGCCCACATGCAGAATTACGACAGCAGAGCCCCAGTACCGCCCCCCCCCCCCCCGGCCTCACCTTCCTGGACTGGTCCATCGTAATAAAGGAGGGGATCATCGATCTCCGTAGAGTGTACTTGTCCTGCCACAGCCGGTCCGTCTTGACGGCTGGATCCGAGGCTACGAAAAACTGAAAGCAGAGGCACGGCCAGGTCAGAAGACAACGCTTACAGCAAACCGCTCGCTGACAGCCACACCGAGGAAGTCACCCTGAAGGAAAGCTCTCCAGAGACGGGAGACTTACCCTTCACAGAGTAAAACCGTCTTTAAAAGCATTTTGAGCACTGGGTGTTGTATGGAAACCAATTTGACTATAAATTTCATATTAAAAAAAAAAAAAAAAGCATTTTGGATACATCCCTCTGTAAATGGAATCACAGACGTCCCAGACTTTTTAAACCGAGTCTAACAATGCAGGCCTTTTCTCGAGGATTCATGATCTTCACTCTGATCACAATCATCAACCTCTGCTGTAGCCTCTGCTGTGCTCTGGCTGGGAGGGCCGCCTCATCTACCTTAGTGAAAACCTGCGGGTGTCCAGGGGTGTGGTACGGCGGTCCCTGTGCTCAGCTGTCCCCTCCTGCCCACGTGCAGCCCTCTGCAGGTTCTCCCCTGCAGAGCCCCCGGTCTAGAACACAGAGGTGCCAGAGCTAATGGACCCTGCTCATGGACTGCTGGCTGCAGGCTGACCTGGACGTGTGGGTGGCCAGCACCTGCCTGCCTGGCGGCACTGCAGGAAGTGCCTTCTCAAGAACCACCCTGCACAGAAGCTTCTCCCCTGTCCACTGTGCTCCTCACTTTTGCTGATCCCACTGCCCAACCTGACCCTGATGTGAGAAAGGGCACGAGGCCACTCTCATGTTTCAGTCCCATGTCCTTTAAGTTTTTTTTTTTTTAATTTTTTTAGGTTTATTTATTTTTGAGAAAGAGACAGAGCATGGGATGGGGGAGGGGCAGAGAGAGAAGGGGAGACAAAGAATCCCAAGCAGGCTCTGTACTGACAGGGTAGAGCCCGACGCAGGGCTTGAACCCACACACTGCAAGATCATGACCTGAGCTGAAGTTGGATGCTTAACTGACCAAGTCCCCAGGTGCCCCTCAGCCCTATGTCCTAAATACGTTTGGGCTTTTATCTCTATAAACTCAATTTCTAGTAGAACTGCCAAGTCAAAGCAATTTTTAATTTTTAGAGACATGTCAGACTCCCCTTCCCAACCAAACAGGCACGTCCACGGACACTCCCACAAGGAGGATGGCCCCTGTTCTGCATCCTCGCTTGTGTTAGACTGTGCCAGTCAGCTGGTGAAGCTGTGGCCACCTGTACTGTTACCATCCTGACACAGGAAGTGGGGCCTGTTTCCGCGATGCTGATGGCCGTTTGACTTTATTCTCCCATAAACTGTCTTTTCATCTCCTCAACCGTCTACTGACGCTGTCCTTTTCTCATCAACATATGAAAATTCTGTTATATTAGGAAAAATGACCATCTGTGGATGAAGTATTACTAATTTACTTTCTCCAAGTTAACCATTTGGCACCGTTTACAGCATGTTCCATGTTTTCGCTTTGTTCCACTTCTGTTGTGTAGGTGGATGTCTTCCTTTATGGAAGAAGACTTTCTTGTCTTCCTACGATCTTCCCGCTCCTAGATTATGGACAATTTTCTCTTACTATTCCTGACATGTTATTTTTATTACTTACATTTTTCATCCGTCTAGAATTTACCTTGGATATGATGTTGGGGCTAGTGTTTCCTTCTGGAGCATCCTCCCTCTACTGGCCAAGCTAGCACCTTTTATTTAATATGCTATCCTTTTCTCTGAGCTAAAATGCCTCATCAGAAGCTGTCATGATAATTGTATCGATAGATCAGAAAAGGGGAAAGGCGACTAGATCGAGAGATGGACGAGGTATGTGATAACATCTTTACTTCCCAGCCTCCAACGGTGACCAGTGGCTTTGTGTTTCATCATCATGAACATGGACTTAAGTGCATCTATGTTTCAGTCCATTAGAGTTATTACCCTCACTGGCACTCCACCACGTTTTCCATTCTGGGATGATGGGAGCCCCTTCAAGCTGGCTGCTGAGTCCTGTAGACTTGACCTAAGGTGTCTTCCTTGCTTCTGGTGTGGAAGATGTGCCAGGCTCATCTTACTCCTTTCTCCTCTAGACCTAGAATCAGCCACTCCTCCAGGGAGGAGAGAAATGGCCCTCAGTACTTAGTAGTATCTTAACACGGAAGCCAGACGGTTTGAGACGCAGCACTGGCCACGTTAAATGTGACAACCTGGCTCCCCCGTGGGACCGTAAGATCCACTTAAGTCATAACAAACACACTTCTCTAGTGATTCTTACACAAGTTCTAAATCACCAACAGGTGAACAATGCACAACCCAGACTAAGGAAAGTGTGTCCACAGAAACAAAATAGATTTAAAGAATTTAAAAAATATTTTTAGTAATTATATGCCAATGCAAAGTTGATGGTTTCCAGGCAAAACATAAAAAACAAAGAGAGAAAGAGAAAACTTGAAATGAGAAATGTAAAATGCTATCACTATGGCACAGAACCTACTTAACTTTAAAATAAGATATCATTCTTGGGGTGCCTGGGTGGCTCAGTTGGTTCAGCGTCTGACTCTCGATTGAAATCGAGTCAGTTAATGAGTTCGAGCCCCACTGAGAGCATGGAGCCTGCTTGGGATTCTCTCTCTCTCTTCCTCTCTCTCTCTGCACCTTCTCCACTCACACACACGTGTGCTCTCTCTCGCTCTCTCTCTCAAAATAAAAACTTTAAAAAAAAAAAAAGGTATCATTCTATGTTATTCTAGACCACAGAAAAATATATAGAACATTTATTTTATGGATCTAGTATAACACTAGCAAAACCTGACAAAGATAATACCAAAATTAGCAACTATAGGCTAATTCCATTTGTAAACATAGATGAAAAAATACGAATAAAATATCATCCTTGCATTACTGGAATAAGGTACTTTTGGTCAGGGCACACCATACTCCCAATACACTTCAAAAAAAAATTTTTTTAAGTTTATTTTTGAGAGAGAGAGACAGCGAGAGCGATCGAGCACATGCATGAGAATAGGGATGAACAGAGACAGAGGGAGACAGAATCCGAAGCAGGCTCCAGGCTCCAAGCTGTCGGCACAAGCCCGACGCAGGGCTCGAACTCATGGACCGCGAGATCATGACCTGAGCCGAAGTCGGACGCTTAACCAACTGCGCCACCAGGCGCCCCTGAATACACTCCTAAATACAAGAGAATGTATACCAAAGTATAAAATAGTATCAGGTAGTCATTAAAAATAAAGTTCATTCTTAATTATTACAAACTCTTCTGGGAATTTGATGAAAAGTACAGATCTTCTTTCCACAAAATAACACTATTATGTGCTATTCAGGAGTTTCAGAGATCATGCTTTATGAAGCCCTGGGTAGAGAAGAATAAAATTTAACAGCACAAAATTTTCATTACTAAATAACCCCCACTGTATTGGTGAAGCCGGAATGCAAAGTAGCGTGTTTCAGAAATACGGTGAATGAAGGTTGAAAAGAAATTTGTCATTATTTCAAATTAAAACAAAAGTAAAAGTAAAGTTTACAAAATACTACGCATGTACCATATCTGATAGACACATTGAAAAATACACAAGAATATACTATAAAAAATATACACAAAAATATTGGCAGGTTATCTGTTCATGACAGGATTACTAATAAATTTTCTCCTCTGTTTATATGCTCAAAAATTTTTAATTATTCAAACATTTTTAAATCAGAAAAAATATCATTCAAAAGAACTGAGTAATTAAGACCAATGAGAGAACATATGATACCAGCAAAGAAAACGGTGCAGTAACATCACCTTCTCATAGCAACCAACAAAAAAAGATTTGTTTTCTGTTCACAGAAATCTACTCCTGAAGGTAAATATTTAAGAGAACAAAATTCTTAACGATGCTAAGGTCTTATTCCATCCCTCTTAAGTCAGGGCTACATGACAGCCATATATAAGGAGGGACCTGAATAAACGCCAACATGTTTATAACCATGTGGAGGAGATCAAGTTTCTTATCTTTACGTACAAACTAGTATGTACTGATCTTTGTATTTTTAGATTTGATTTCTATCCCCTAATTTTAAACACATAACTAATGACTGCTTTGAGGGATAACAGGTCCCACAATCCTGAAGCGATCATCACGTTAAGAGATACTTAAATCACCCAACAGAAACTTGAAAACTGTCACGAGCCCACCAGGAGTCATGCAAAAGGTCACCCAATCACCGCGCTAGGACTGCCCCATAGCCCCCCACTCAGCAGAGAGGGGCTGGTGTAAATTCTGCTGTTACCAGTTATTCACTTAAACGGAAGAGCTAGTCCCACAAACAACGCGCTAATTCGTCCTGACAGATGGAGTGCAGCCGGCTTTGTATCAGTATGTAAGACGATTTAATTTAAAAGATAAAAAACTCGGACAATTCAGTCATCTTTAGAAATTAGGAAAGCGTCACTTCATCTGAGGGCAGAGTAGGGTGCAATCACTCTCCCGGCAAACACTGAGAGGAGTAGGTCCATCCTGGCATTTAATTAAGCCTCTGAAAAACATATAGTTACAGAGGAAAAAAACCAAGGTCAGAACATAATTGCTTGTATTTCACTGATGCATTTTCCACTCAAGGTTCTTTACTTTTCACCATGTGTCAAACACAGAAAGAACGGAGAAAAAAATATAACATAATTGTACCATGATTTCTCATTAACTGTTGGACAAATGCCAAGGCCTCCCTACTAAAAACAGAAATGAAGAGGGTAATTTTCTTAGCAAGCAACATAGCTTCTAAGAAACAGCCATTATTATACAAAGACCCCAACCCCAAGTGGCAATAGGCAGGCAGCCCCCCAGAGCCCCTGCGCACCCCCCCCCGAGCCCCTGTGCCCCCCCAGAACCTCTGTGCCCCCCAGAGCCTCTGCACCCCCCCAAAGCCCGTGGCCCCCCTAGAGCCCCTGTGGCCCCCTCCACCCCCCGCCCCTGCGGCCCACCACACCCAGGAAGCCATACGGGCTCCGCACAGGGAACCAGAAAGGTCTCGCACACGGTAGGCAGGAAAATCCCAGCACGTCAGGGGTGAGGCTGGAAGTGCCAAAATGCTAACATGATCTTACACAGTACACTTTTAAATTCAGTAATTCTTAGCAAAAATATACAAGAAACAGAACAAGAGAGCTGAAGGCACCCACAGATATTCCCAACAGCAGTCACCACATTATCTCCAGTTCCACCGACCTTCCAGTTCAAGGACATAGATTTTTAGAGCATTTTTAAAAATTTTTTTTTCAAATTTACTCATTTTTTTGAGACACAGAACAGAGGGTGAGCAGGGGAGGGGCAGAGAGAGAGGGAGACAGAATCCAAAGCAGTCTCCAGGCTCTGGGCTGTCAGCATAGAGCCTGATGTGGAGCTCGAACTCATTGACCGCGAGATCATGACCTGAGCCGAAGTCAGGCGCTCAACCGACCGAGCCACCCAGGAGCCCTGAGTGTTTTTACAGCATTTAAGTAAACATGTGAAGTCTGGAAATTTTCAGATTCTGAAAGCAAGAAAGCTTACATTTACCTTTTCCTTCCGTGTTTGCTCCCAGATGAAGTCCCTCACCCTTTGAAAAGAATTTTCCAAAAGGCAAAAAATAAAAACAAAGTAGATTAACGTTGAACTACTGGCATAATTTGTTCACCTCAATCACTCAGGGCAGAAAACCCATGTGAACTACTGAAACATGAAAACCCCATGTTTTCATTTGTACTAATTTGTAACCAAATAAAACTATAAACTTCCCCCAAGTGTTGAAAGTATTTAATCACTTACAAAATCTGTAAATTTTTCGAGTGCTCCAACATTTGTCTACCTTTCCATTTCATAACAGAACACAAAACACAAAACACAGTTCCTGCTGGTTGGGCCAAAGGGTCCTATCTTTTTATAACAATTCACAGTAAAATCCCAACTGGTAGGCCCAGAGGCAGTCTTGAATGATTCCATACCAGAGACAGCCAAGCTCAGAGGCTACCTGGGCCTCTAACTCATTCTTGGGTTGCAAATCAGCCAAGCCCAGAGATAGCTAAGGCAGGACACTGACCACTGCCCAGCAGCAGGAGAGACAGACAAGCCTTTCCAGGGAAAACCTCGGAAAACATGGAAGGAGCTTCCGGGAAGGACAAACTCGAGCTCTGAATAGCCATCAACAGACAGTAGGACCCCCTGCAATCAGTTGGAGCCTAATGCAGGACAGTCACTGAGCAGTGGACAGCTGGGTCAGAGAGAGAAGGGCCGAGAGCAGGGAAGGTTCTGATCCCACCCCTGACTGGCATCCTCACCCGTCCCGAGGCAGGAGAACTGGAGCTTCAAGTACAAGCTCACACCTACGTTGACTCTACAGAAAACTAGCTCCTGTCCACATTCTTGGGGCCAGGTCACGACTTTTCTTGTAGGTTTTGTTCTAACTGGGGGTTTCCTGACCTGGGGTCCATGGGCCCAGAAGGCAGAAGGGTCTGTAAACGTGGAAGGGAAGGGAATTACACTTTATTGGCACTAACTTCTATCTGAAATTTAACTCTTCCTTCCATCACAAATGCAAACAACAAGCCACAGTACCTGTGACTTTGTCACCAAAAGAAATCACATATTCTCACATGACCTGTTCAAGTGGGTGCACAGATCCAAAACGGCCACTAACCCTTCTTACTGAACATGTCAATAAAGACATACATCTGTTACCGCATTGCTTATCTAATAGGAAGTCTGGAAACACTACATAAACACACTTCTTTACCAGGGAATTTTTCTGGTGCGCATCTACTCTTCTTAATTGATGATTACGCTTTCCCTCCCCCTTACAGAAAACCCCCTGAGAGACTACTGTACAGACGAGAGCTGGTGTGAACTAAGAAGGCCCTCTGCTCTCCCTCCCTCTCCTCACCTCAGCCCCTCCGACACACTCTGTCTCTGTCCCACTCCAGTCAGGCTGGGGCTGCAGAGAATCACAGGACAGGCCCCCAGGGTCTCGGGCTTCACTGGGCCTCTGAAACATCCTCATGCCCAAGTCACAGTCCACGTCACACCTCCCTACGAGGTTCCCAGAGGGCAGCCAAAGGGACTGGAGACTGCAAATGGCCAGGCCTGGTGACAGGTAATCAAGGACCTCCTTACAACCAGCACTGAGGCAGAATAAAGGCTCAGCAAGGAAGGAAAGCTAAATCTTAGGAGCCAGACATGGCTGGCACCCCTTCGCATAATACAGTCACCATTTTAATCATTTTAGAGCGTGAATTCAGCACTTTAACGTTATCCACTACAAGGCTGTGCACCCGCCATCACCATCAAATTCCAGAACACCCTCAGCATTTATTTGCAGAAACACCATACCCAGCACGCAATGACCTCCCCACCCCTCTCTCCCCAACCCGACAGCACTAACCTTTCTGCCTCTGTGACTTGGCCTATCCTGCACATTTCACATAAATGAAATCCTACAACACGTGAGCTTTTGTGTCTGGTTATGTCTCTCAGCCTAAGGCTTTTAAGATTCATCCATGCTGTAGCATGCATCAAAATTTCACTCCTTCTCGGGGCTGAATATTCTATTCTGTCACTTGGATAGACCACCCATTAGGTAACAGACACCAGCACTGCTTCCACCTCTTGACCATCCTGATAATGAATGAGGCGTCTGTGACAATCACATACAAGTTCTACGTGAACGTGTGTCCTCACCTCTCTTGGGCACACACCTGGAACCGCTGGGGGTGCGTGTAACTTTCTGAGAAGCTGCCAGCCCTGTCCCTGAGTGGCCGCACCGCCGTGTCCCCACCAGCACTGTATCAGGGTTCCAAGGTGGCCAAGTCTCCACCGGCACTTGTTATGCTCTGGCCTGTGCTCTGCTCCAATGAGATCCCCATGAGTGTGGTATGACAGCCCCCTGTGGTTTCCACTCATACTTCCCTGATGACTAACATTGAGACTCTTTTCCGGTGCTCACTGGCCATCGGTAGACCTCCTTTGGTAAAACCTGAGTACCCTGCCTATTTTTCAATTGCAGTGTTTGTCTTTTTGGTCCCGAGTTGTGATAATTCTTTATATGTTCTGGATACTAGACCCTTACCGCATCAATGATTTGCAAATACATTCTCCCATTCTGTGTGTTTTTCTTTTGTTGCTTATGCTTTTGGTGACATATCTAATCCATAGTCGCAGAGATTTACACACAGCTTCAGCTGTGGGACCTACTTTGAGTAACTTTTTATACACGGTATGCAGGTGAGGTCCGAATCCTTTCTTTTGTGTGTGGACATCCAGCTGTCCCAGAACCACCTGCTGGAAAGACTTTTCTTCCTTCACTGAGTGGTCTTGGAGCCTTGCTGAAAATCACTCAACAAACATGAGCACATGTATTTCTGGACTCTCAATCCTGCTCTTGGATCTCTGAGCCCATACTCATGCCAGAAACACACCTGTGATTGCTGTGCCCTGTAACATGTGACGTAGGGACATGTAAGTCCTCCCACTGTGTTCTTCATTTCAAGAGCGTGTGGCTTTCCAGGCCCCGTGCACTTCCATGTGACTTTGAGGACCAGTGCTGCCATTTCTGCAACAGAGGCCATGGAATTTTGATGGAGATCACATCCAATGTGAGATCATTTGGAGTAGTGCTGCTACCTTAACAACATTACAGAGGGGCACCTGGGGGGATCAGTCAGTTAAGTATCCGACTTCGGCTCAAGTCATGATCTCACATGGGTCTGTGGGTTTGAGCCCTGCATCGGGCTCTGTTGCTGACAGCTCAGAGCCTGGAGCCTGTTCCAGTTCTGTGTCTCCCTCTCTCTCTCTGCCCCTCCCCCGCTTTCTCTCTCTCTCCTTCTCTCAAAAATGAATAAACATTAAAAAAAAAAAATTTGAAAGCACAGTATCACGTCTTCCAAACCATGAATGTGTGGAGCCATCGGTTTATTTAGGTGTGCCTTCATTTCCTTAACAGTTTTCTGATTTTCAGTACAATTCTTCCACTTTCTTAGTTTAATTTCTCCCTAAGTATCTGATTAATTTTGACACTGTCATACATAGAATTGTTAATGTTATTTTGGGATTGTTTACTGCAAGTATATAAAAATAGGACTGATTTTTATGTACTAATCTTGTATCCAGCTAATTTGGCAAGCGTGTTTATTAGACTTGGACTGTGAACACTTTAGTTTTCTATGTATAAAGTTATGTCATCTATGAAGAGAAGCAGTTTTATCTCCTTTGCAATCTGAGTATCTTTGTTTTTCAACTGCTCCCTTGTCTAACTGCCCTGATGAGAGCTTCCAGCTCCCAGTGCAACCCTGAGCAGGGTGGGGAAAATGGACCTGCTGTCTGTTCCTGAGCTGGGGACCGAGTGTACACCCTTTCACCATCGTGACATTACCTATTAGCGCTTCATATACGCCCTTTATCAGGCGAGGAGGCTCCTTTCTATTCCTTCAGTGAGTGTTCTGATCACGAAAGAGTGTTGAGTTTCATCAAATGCTATTTCTGCGTCGCCTGAGATGATTGTACGTTTTTCCCTCGTTTGAACAGTGTGGTGTATTACATCACTTTCCTTATGCTGTAACCACCCCTGCGTTCTTGGGAGAAATCTCACTTGGTCATGGTGTACAGTCCGTTTAACTTCTAATCCATTTTTTAGTGCTTTATGAGGATTTCCACATCTATATTCATAAAAGACACTGTTCTGTAGTCTTTTTGTGTTGTTGTCTGGCTTTGGGATCAGAATAATATGAGCCTCATAAAATGTGTAAAAACAAGTATTCTTTCCTCAGTTTCCTAGAAGAGTTTGAAAAGAACTTGTGCTAACTTTATATATTTGGTAGAATTCACCAGTGAAGCCATCTAGTCCTGGGCTCTTTACTGGAAAGCTTGAGATTACGGACTCACTTCACGAGTTACAAGCCTGTTCCAAATTCCTACTGCTCCGAGACTCCATGTCAACGGTCGGTATTTCTAGGAGGTCTCAGGTTTTATTATCTGCAGATGACTTCATTTCTCCACCATTTTTGAGGTGGAGTTTTTTCAGGACACAGAATTCCTGACTGGCAGATTTTCCTTCCGGCATTTTGAGTGTACATCCTAGTGCCTCGCGGCCTCCGTGGTTTCTGAGGAGAGGGCAGCTGCCGACCTAATCGAGGGCCTTCTCCATGCAGAGTTTCCCTAGGACTCTGTCTTCCCACAACTCGATCACAAGGCTCCTGCGGACATGGCGACCTGTCCCACTGGAGTCTGGGGAGCCCCCTGCGCGTCCCGGCGCCATGGGTCTCTCAGACCCTTGACATTCTCCTCTTCTCTTCCTGCTCCTCCGGCGGGATAACTCAGTTGGGTCTATCCTCAAGGCACGTGTTTCCTTTTTCCTGCTCAAATCTGCTGCTGAGCCCCACTAGTGATTTATTTCATTTCAGTTACTGTACTTTTCATCTCCAGAACTACTTTGGGTCCTTTTTACAATCTCTGTTTATCCAGGTTTTGTGCTCTCTCTGATTACAGAAAGTAGCATTTCCTGGGGCACCTGGGTGGCTCAGTCAGTTGAGCGTCCGACTTCAGCTCAGGTCATGATCTCACAGTCCGTGGGTTCGAGCCCCGCATTGGGCTCCGTGCTGACAGTTCAGAGCCTGGAGCCTGCTTTAGAATCTGTGACTCCCTCACTCTCTGTCCCCTCCCTCGCTCATGCTCTGTCTCTGTCTCTCAAAAAATAAATAAACGTTAAAAAAAAAAAATTTTTTTTAAATGTATAAAACATAAAGCATATAAAATCCAAATATAATTGAAAAAATCATACAGTTTGACTCATTGGGCAAAAAAAATTAAAAAAAAAAGAAAGTAGCATTTCCTTGCATTATGCAAATATTTAATAAACTACTTTTATTTTTTAGAGTGAGCGCATGAGTGGGGACAGGAGCAGAGGGAGAGAGAGGGAATCCCAAGCAGGGTCCAGGCTCAGTGAGGAGCCTGACACAGGGCTCAGTCCCACAACACTGGGATCGTGACCTCAGCCAAAATCAAGAGTCAGACGCTCAACTGACTGAGCCACCCAGACGTCCCTAATAAACTACTTTTAAATGAGTGGTTACATAAGGCTCACATGTAGCTACTTACAGTTAACCATACGCTTAAAGAAATATGATTTTACAACTAAGTTATAACTCATTACACAATTGAGGGGAAATTAACCAATGTTAGAATTGAAGAGACAAAAATACCCAAATTTTAATTGTGTAAGGATCAAACACAAAACGCAATTATCTCAACTACCAAATTCTTATGGTAAATATATTGTTTAGAGTGAATTAAAGAGAACTTCCCAAATTTAGTCAGAGACTTAATCAGAGTCAGGAACATTTATAAATGTATGGGTCAACGAAAAAAGGAGAAGTCAAAGAACACCACAATTAAGAGAAAGGCCACAGACATATCAGGGCCAGCGGGCACTCAAATTATATCCAGCATTCTTCTTACATAAATTAACAGCAAGTAACCTAGTAACATACTGAGCGCTTACTACCTGCCTGACTCCATCCGCACACACGCGCACAATCCTGTGAGGCTGCTGCTATTATGCACACACGGAAGATGTGCAAGGGAAGGCTCACAGAGACTACAGCACTCGCCCAGGACTCAGAGCTTTTCCAAACTGCAGCCAACAGTCAAACCCAAGCCATCAGACCCCAGAACCTGGGCCGGTGAGCCCCACCGCACGGCGACGAGGCAGGGAGTTAAAACAAGGCCCCTGTAAGACGCTATGAGCTGCCTGCTAGCACGGCGGTACCCAACAGCAGGCACACAGCAAAGGGCAGAATCTACTTTACGCCAAGGACTCATGTTAGCTCTATAGTCACAGTGCATTTTTGAGAAATCCCAGCAGCCGAACTAGTGAAGCAAACAAGACCATGTGGGTATAAAGTAACTGGCAAATGAACACTTACAAATCCTGAACTTCCTGAAGCCTTCTCTAACCTCAGACACCGAGTAGGAATATCAGTAAATATAAAACCTTAAAAAAGATAAGTTTACTGCAGTGCAATGTTAGTATTCGAAGTAATCTGAGGAAAGGGTACCTGAGGGTGCTTTATAGTTCTGTCAACTCTTCCAGAAGTCTGAAACTATACAAAAAAAAAAAAAAAAAAAATTTAAGGATAACTTTATCTGGGAATGCAAACTGGTGCAGCCACTCTGGAAAACAGCATGGAGGTTCCTCAAAAAACTAAAAATAGAACTACCCTACGACCCAGCAACTGCACTATTAGGAATTTATCCAAGGGATATAGGTGTGCTGTTTCAAAGGGACACATGCACCCCCATGTTTATAGCAGCACTATCAACAATAGCCAAAGTATGGAAAGAGCCCAAATGTCCATCGATGGATGAATGGATAAAGAAGAAGTGGTATATATACATATAATAGAGTATTACTCGGCAATCAAAAAGAACGAAATCTTGCCATTTGCAACTATGTGGATAGAACCGGAGGGTATTATGCTAAGTGAAACGAGTCAGTCAGAGAAAGACAAATATCATATGACTTCACTCATATGAGGACTTTAAGATCCAAACAGATGAACATAAGGGAAGGGAAGCAAAAATAATATAAAAACATGGAGGGGGACAAAACATAAGACACTCTTAAATATGGAGAACAAACTGAGGGTTACTGGAGGGGTTGTGGGAGGGGAGATGGGCTAAATGGGGGAGGGGCACTAAGGAATCTACTCCTGAAATCATTGTTGCACTGCATACTAACTAATTTGGATGTAAATTCAAAAACTAAAATTAGAAAAATAAATAAAATGGGGGCGCCTGGGTGGCGCAGTCGGTTAAGCGTCCAACTTCAGCCAGGTCACGATCTCGCGGTCTGTGAGTTCGAGCCCCGCGTCGGGCTCTGGGCTGATGGCTCAGAGCCTGGAGCCTGTTTCCGATTCTGTGTCTCCCTCTCTCTCTGCCCCTCCCCTGTTCATCCTCTGTCTCTCTCTGTCCCAAAAAATAAAATAAAAAACGTTGAAAAAAAAAAATTTAGAAAAATAAATAAAATGTATTAATGATACCTACAAAAAAAAAAAAGAGTAACTTTATCGATGAGGCAAGATCTGAGATTAAGCTGAAGGGATCGTTTGAGCTAATGACCTAACACTGAATTCAACAAACAGGGTGTTAACTTAGCATTTTATCCTTAAATACATAAAACCTAAGGTTTGCCTTACACATATTCTGGGCGACAAGACTTCTTCAAAGTAAGTATCCCAAAGTGAAGCTATCCCAGTCTTGGAGAGTTTGCTTTTTTGCCTTACCTCAGTGAATCAATGTCCAAAAATAGAAAAGAAAACAGTCTAGAGGAAAATCAATCTGCAAGTCAAGGCCCAATTCTCCGGCCCCACAATTATAAATAGGCCCAGATCACACACAGGTCAGACAATCAATAACGAACTGGTGGTACTTTTAGGGACGATTCTGAAAACACAGACGCACACAGTGAATTAGTGGTGTAATTAAGGACTACTTTAAAAACCCAGTTGCTAGAAACTGCAAACTAAATTATTCTCAAAAAAAAAAGACAAAAGCATTGCAAATCAGAAATTAGGTTCTAAATTTTAAAAAGATAATTAACCAGTTTGTGGCTTTAACTTTTGTTTTACTTGACAACAATCTTATATATATCACAATAGGACCAGAACTGCAATTCCTGTCCCAAACTCTGAAGAAAATCAGCTTCAAGTCAACTGGTCACCAGCTGTTTAAAAGGTCAGTATCACCCAGAGGCACCTGGGGGGCTCAATCAGTTAAGCTTCCGACTCTTCTTTTCAGCTCAGGTCATGAGCCCAGGGTTCGTGAGTTCGAGCCCCATGTTGGGCTCTGGGCTGACAGCTCGGAGCCTGGATCCTGCTTTGGATTCTGTGTCTCCCTCTCTCTCTGTCCCTCCCCGGCTCATGCTCTGTCTCTGTCTGTCTCTCAAAAATAAATATTAAAAAAAAAAGAACAACCACAGACACAAGATATCCAAATGTATAAAACCACACCATGACTCAAGTCTAGAAAGACAGACAAATCCACCAGAAAAGCAGGCAAAGAACAGGCCCAGCAATTGGTAGAATAAAAATAACAAACATGAAAAGCTGGTCAACCTCACTAGGAAGCAGTAGAATGCCTCCAAGACACCGCACCTCACACATTAGAGTAAAAACCTTCAACAGAACTGAGTGACAGGAGCGCTGACCAAGCTGGAGAAGGGGGACCCACGGAAGGCCGACTGCGGGGTGGCCTGGCAGGACCGCTCCAGAGCCAGGAAGGGCAGGATCAAAACTAAAAGACTGCGCTCACTCCCCAACAGCCAGCCATCCCACCTCGCAGGACCGACCTCAGAGGAACTCGTATGTATGCACAGGGAGACACATGAAAGGGTGTTGTTTTCAATGACATTCAAAAGGTTTACAACTATGAAGACCATCCGTCGGTACAAGACACTACACACAAAGAGGATGTCCACCTTTCCTACACATAGTAACAAAGAACGACTCTAACGCAGCCACAGCCGAGCTACAGGCCACACGGAGCAACCCACACAACACCTGCACCTTAGGTGCTGCCCGTGTGCACCAGAGGCTCCCCAAAACCACTCTCGACAGTCGGCTCTGCCGCCATGCTGGTTTAAAAAGCCACTGGTCCCAGCACAACTGGTCTATGAGGAAACACCGGGACCATAACACGAATCTCATGACTGTTCACATCAAGTTCATCCACAAAAAACTAGGTGAAAACAGGAGCCCAGCCTTCTGCTACACCACAGGTGAGCCCCACACCCACAAGCCCACATCAGGGCGTCTACAGGGTAAATGCCATGCTCACTCTAGAATGTACGGAGGGCTGGGGCACCTGGTGGGCTCAGTCAGTGAAGTGTCTGACTTCGGCTCAGGTCATGATCTCACGGTCCGTGAGTTCAAGCCCTGTGTCGGGCTCTGTACCGACAGCTTGGAGCCTGGAACCTGCTTCGGATTCTGTGTCTCTCTCTCTGCCCCTCCACTGCTCGTGTGCTCTCGCGCTCTCTCTCTCAAAAATAAATGTTAAAGAAAAAAATCTAGGATGCACGGTGGGCTTAACCACTGAACGTGTGTCAACAGCACTACAACTTCTGTGAAGTTCCTGTCCTTTCCTAATGTGATGTACCCGAGGTTTTGAGGGTGCAGCCCCTCATTCCACTCTTTGTCAGAGGACCTATGGTTTGTGCTGCGTGACTTGCACAGCACAGTGGCTTTTAGGAGCACACACGCCGCCTCATGGCAGAACCAACTGTGCTTCCAACAGGCACACAGCACACACACCCATTAAAAGTGCCAGGGCCTCAGTAAGTGACCTGGCAAAGTGACAGAGCGTGCGATACCGCACCACACGAGGACTAACACGGGACACCTAGGTCTGGCTTTGCCGCAAACCTGGCCAGGGGATTTGGCCTTCTGACTTTCCCACCATCAAAACTGGGATGATAATCTCCGACGGACCCCAGGCGGCTCTGTCGCTCAGAGGTTAACTGGTTTTCAAAGCACCGCACAAAACACGCACGGCATTCGTGCAGTGCGGTGGCGTTACAGTCGAGAGGAAACAGTTCCCAGGGAGAAAAACTCAAGAGAGTAGCCGGAGACTCGAACGGCGCTCCTTACTTCGTGGTACGTGTCCTCGAGCTCCCCGTCGTATATCCAGCGGTACAGGAAACTCAGCACAGGATGTGACACTAAGCTGAGAATGTGCTGCACCAGGGACCTCACGTACGGGTCCCCCGTCTTCGTGTACGCGTGGACGGCAGAGGCCAGCTCACCTCCTTTCCTCCCTGGGGGACACATGCAAAACACCCAAATTACACTCCCGGCTGAGACCAGGTCATCGAGATGCAGTGTTCCCTGGCTACCATCTGGGACTGAGGAGTGGCAGTTAACGTGTTGAGGAACAGAGAGAGCACCAGCCTGCCCCAGGCTTCATGAGTCAGAGCAAGGCATTCCACTACCTCTGCACAGCCACTGCGGGGTTTTTCAAGAGCAACACCCCTGACTCGTTACTCAAGCTGGAACATGAATTGTCACCTCTTCTGACCAAGACACGCATTAAGACTCACACTTTATACTGCAGTCAGGGATATAAACACATATAGAAAATATGAAAGTTTTACAAAACAGTACTTGCACTTTAATGCTTCCTATTTTCTTCCTTTCCTCCTTTAGTACAACACGCTAGTCTCGGCTTACCAAACTCATCTTACAACCCCATTAAGTGGCTAGAACTCCCATTCTGAAAAATCCTGCCACGGTGAAGAGTCCCGGGCCCAGGGAGCACAGCTCAGGATGAAGCACTGGCAGTGGCAAATATCAGGCCCCAAAACACAAACACAGAAAGTTTCTTACGGTAAGAATTCAGGATTTGATTAGGTTGCTGAAAGATTTTCAGGAAGGTCTAATGTGACCCGATGTTACTTAGATGCTCCTGGCAGGAGCACACACAGCTGCCCGAGGGAGGGGCAGAGATGTCAGAAGGAGCTGGAAGTCCAGGACACGAGGGACTCAGTGCACACAGAAAGGGGTGGGGACTGGGGAGAGAGACAGAGGAAGAGTCTAGAAGGAATCCACATGGGGGTGCTCATCATCTGAGAAAAGACACATATTTTGCCTGACTGCTTTCTCTTTTTGAGGGGAGGTGGCAGGAAGTAGAGGAGGCAGGGCACGGACAGCTTGGCGAACTCAGACCACACATGCTGGAGTCCCGGCCCCTGTGCTCACACAGACAGAAGAGGGTGGCAGCGGACACAGGGCCGTGACCTAGGGGCGGACCCTCAGCTTCTCCCACCTCACTCAGTTCTCACAATCCTAAGAGGAGGCCATTGACGCCCCAGCATTACAGAGAAGAAAAGACAAAGAGGTTCTTGGTCAAGGTAGCTCCAACAGAGAGAAAAAATGTTCAGAAGGCAGGTAGAAATGCAGAGCCAGAGCCTGGGAGAGGCCCCAGCCACACAGGCAAACTGGAGGACTTGTAACACCTAGCTTGTGGACCCAGACCTGGGCCGTAACCTCGGGAGGAGGAAACCCCCAGGGAAGGCTGCTGGGCCAGAGACAAGTAAAAGGGGCTTAGAGATGAACAGTTACAAAACCAAGAACCACAAAATGCTTACAAACTAGACACCCTCTCCTTTCTTCCCTCATTTCAATGAACTACTAAGCTTCCACAAACATAAATATGGGGCCATGTCAGCAACTGGTGACTTTCCCTATAAGTGATCTACGCACTTGTACGTAATCTGCACATTTATGGCTGTCAAGGATACACGAGAGCAGGCACGCAAATGACCGCAGATGAAATTCTCTAAAACCTGCTTTGAAATAAAGCAGGTCCATGAGACTCAAAACAACCTTGGCAGTGGTCCACTAGGGCCGCGAGAGTCTTCAGTCTTATCTTGGGGTCGTACGTCCAAACCAGGAGGCGCCGGAGCGTCAAGCTACTCTCAAGGCCCAAGTTCACCCCCTGATCATCCTCTAACTGTAGCTGAAAAACAACAAAGACGTAACATGTAAACACAAGTCACCAAATATGTCCACCATTTCTTAATCCACGGAAGTCAGCATGGGGAGTGGATTATTCTCATAAAACGAAGCGACAGGTCCCCTCAGAGAACAATAGTTTCTTCAAGCCACTAGTCATCGGTTGAAATGGTAGATCACTTCTCAGCCTCTTGGCTAAGATCAAGTGAAATGGTAGACAGAATTCTGAAAATCAGCATTAATTGCCTCTCGAATACACTGAAACTCCATGGGTATCGAGACCTCACGAACAGCATTAGCAAACATTTTTATCTTTTAAAAGTAATTACAAAGAAACTTAAAAGCTCTATATAGTTGCAATTTTGTATGATGGCAAATCAGGAAGAAATTAAAATACAAGCAAAGCATTACCTGGGAATGTAAGACAGACAGCAATCGGTAGTATTCCTTCAGTTCCTGATGCAAGGCCGCGCAAAAGCTCTGCGTGGGAAAAAGCAGGCGTTGTGAACACACAGCACAGCCCTCACGCGCCAGCGCATCTGATCACCACAGGCTCAGCGCTGGACCACGACTGGTACATTCTGCTGGTTTAAGTTCTGCTTCTGCCAGGGGCCTGCCGGCGGCTTTACCCACCAGCATGGCCATAGTTCATCCCACAAGGGGGGTGTTCTCCCCCAGCACGAGCTTTGCAGTTGGAAAATCAGATTACAGCTAAACGTATATTCACTTTGACAATGATCTTTTAATATTATATCCCCTCTAAATCTTTAGAGTTAAAATGTCATTTTCTCGGGGGCACCTGAGGGGTTCGTCTGACTCTTGATTTCAGCTCAGCTCAGGTCATGATCTCAAGGTTTCTGAGTTCAAGCCCCGAGTAGGGCTCTGTATTGACTGTGCAGGGCCTGCTTGGGATTCTTTCTCTCCCTCACTCTCTGCATTCACACTCTTTCTCTCAGAAATAAATAAAACATTTTTAAAAATGTAATTTTCTCTGTTTTTAATTAGAATTTAAAAACTGGCAACTCCATGCCAGTTTCTCCCAATTTTTCAGTGTTGTTTGTACCGCTCATTTTCCACACCCATGTTATTAAAAACTTCTTTGTATTTCTAGGATCTTAAATACAGAAAAGGTGAGGGGCGCCTGGGTGGCTCAATCGGTTGAGCAACCGACCTCAACTCAGGTCATGATCTCTCAGTTCCTGAGTTCAAGCCCTGCGTCGGGCTCTGTGCTGACAGCTCAGAGCCTGGAGCCTATTTCCGATTCTGTGTCTCCCTCGCTCTCTGCCCCTCCCCCGCTCACTCTGTCTCTCTCTCTCAAATAAATTTTTTTTAAAAATACTAAAAAGATGTCAAACCAGAATCTGTAAGAAAGACCATCACACAGTCCTGTGACAAAAACTTTCTAGAATGAACCCTAGAATGTAAACCCAGAGACCTCAGGGGGAAGAACCTGCAAAGGATAAAACCTCTTCTCTTTAAATATCAGGTTCCACACTGTTCTGAGTATCTTAAAGTGATACACCATCAGTCATCTGCAGGTTTATGTTAATGCATTTATGTATTCTGTGCTCACACTCCACCAACAGCTACCGTGAACCATGTGTGGTACTGGGTTATCTCTGTCAATACTCACCGTGGTCTCTATTTTCTCGAGTGGACCACGATGGCTCCAGTGTTGCAGTATCAAAACTTCCTCACTTAAAAAGAACCCTCTTTTCAAGAATTACTTTCATAGTAAGATTCTAGGTAGACTAAGCACTCCCCAAAATGAAGGCATCCTAAATGTTGTGGTAACAACAAACATACCTGACCCACAAGTCCAAACGAACGGTCTAGACTCCTCTGGTCAGTGTATTTTCTGATTTTGTTATGCAACCATCCCAACTCAGCAAGTCTGACTGTCGTATCCCTCAAAGATTTACTTAGGTTTGCCTAAAAAGTAAATATATCAAGAGTTAAAAATTAACAGTAGAATTTCAATTGCTTTTCTAAACCATTTGCACTTTTAGTGTCCTAATGCTTAGGCCCCAACACATGGCACTTACAAGTAACGAATGCACCACCACCAAAACAGAACAACGAGAGTCTGGGAAACAAGGGCAGCAGGTGCCAGCAAGGAAGGGAAGTAGAACCTCTCTCTGCAAGTGTAAGGCTCAAGCAGCATCACCCTGAGACGTAGCTGGCCAGCTTCCCGGCACGGCAGGGGCCCTGTGACGTCAGCCACATCCTAGAATGGCCGGGACTTGCAAAAGACCGCGACATCAACACGAAAGGGCCGTGGGGAAGAAGGTTCCAGAAGGGGAAAGCAGGCAAGTGGAGGCACCTTATCCGGAATGGTGTACCAACTGCAGAGATGCCGAGTGTACCCGCCCCTCGGGTGCCTCGACACCACCATCACCAAGAGCAGGAGTCAGCTCGTGGGTGGCTGCATCCGTGAACACGAGAAGACACGGAAGGAGAAGCAAGCAAGGTCTCAGCAAAAGCACCAGAGCCACAAGCCCACGGGGAGGCAGACCCGTGTGCCCAACCGGCACACCGGCTCTGGGGGTCCAGTACCCCAAGTGCACCTGTCGCCCCTACAGGTTAACAGCTCCCGGCCGGCTGTACCGACACCCGTCTTTCCTGCCTGAACACCTCACACCTCACACGGGGGGCCGGTAACTGTACCTTCGCCTCTACTTTGTAGCGGTTCTCCACGCTGTCCATCTTGACGTGCTTGCCATCTATGCCCTGGAAGACGTACACAATGTCCCGCACAAGGGCCGCCTCCGTAACTTCCCCAGCACCTGAAACATGGGTTTTGTAAGAGGAATTACTGAACAACACATTTTAAGATGGAATCTATTTTATACCACACCTAGTTTTACATTACGTGTTTCAACCAGGAGAAAATTTTAAAATTAAAAAAAAATGAGCTTAAGATGGAAAAAGTATGAAGTCCTAAAAACCAAGAGTTTTCTTTCTTTTTAATTTTTAATTTTTTTTTTTCAACGTTTATTTATTTTGGGGACAGAGAGAGACAGAGCATGAACGGGGGAGGGGCAGAGAGAGAGGGAGACACAGAATCGGAAACAGGCTCCAGGCTCCGAGCCATCAGCCCAGAGCCTGACGCGGGGCTCGAACTCACGGACCGCGAGATCGTGACCTGGCTGAAGTCGGACGCTTAACCGACTGCGCCACCCAGGCGCCCCAAGAGTTTTCTTAAAAAGATATGGAGATCATAGAATTTGTTATACAAAAAGTCTTTAGAAATTTTTTAAAAAAGCAGGGGTGCCTGGGTGGCTCAGTTGGTTAAGTGTCCAACTCTTGATCTCAGTTCCAGTCTTGACCTCACAGTCATGAGTTCAAGCCTCGAACTGGGCTCCGCATTGTGGCGTGAAGCCGATTTCACAACCAATCACAAAGGGATGGGTAATTATTTCATAGACGGCGTTTGTGAAAATTTATTTCACGGCATGAGTATGAACTTGGTTCCATTCTCAATCACATAAAAAGAAGCGAATACGATGGAAAAGTTATGATTTCCATAAACTTTGGAACAAAAGCTAAGTCAGAATTTAGGTGTTACTCAACGACAAAGAGGCAATGCTCAGAAACCCAAGACATCGATGGGAGGAAAAATGTAATGAGTACACAGTCAGGGCCCAGCACTCCCAGAACCAGGGTAGTGAGTCAGAAGGTAAGGACAGGTACGTACTTCAGTTGTGGGGATAATATTCCATAAATATCAACGCCACCAAACTACGGGTAATATTGTTCAAATGTTATCTACCTGTCGTTACTGACTACTTTGTCTGCCTTTTCCATCAGTTACTAAGAGAGAGAAATTGAAATATCCAACTGTAATTGTGGGTCTGTTTTCTTTGTAGGTCTGTTGGTTTTCCACTGTGCATCTGAAGCTGTTGGTAGGTGAATACACATTTAGGAGCATTATTCCTTCCTGAAGAACTGACCCTTTCCCTGTTAGGAAACATCCCTCTGCCCTGATGACACT
Source organism: Felis catus (assembly GCF_018350175.1). Lineage (NCBI taxonomy): Eukaryota > Metazoa > Chordata > Mammalia > Carnivora > Felidae > Felis > Felis catus. The sequence goes on from NC_058368.1 coordinate 81,642,328, forward strand.
CCTACGGTGTCTACTCTGACAGTGAGGGAGCAGCCCGTCTTCCCATGGTTAAATACAAGATGCGTGTTTCCATCCATTTACTGCCAACCTATTTGTGTCTCTATATTTGGAATATATCTCTTTCGAGCAGTACATAATGGTCTAAATGTAATTTTTTAAAAACTAAATGAAGTGTGTAATCTATACACATTTAATGTGACTACAGACGTGTTTGATTTAAACTCCCTGCATTGCAGTATGTTTCCTATTTATTGCCTGTTCTTTCTTCCTTTGCACCTCCTCTCCTGCTCTTTGGGACTGATCAAGTACACTGTGAAGTCGTTTTATCTGTGAGCTCTGTGTGTCACGCAGGCTTGAAGGCCCTGGTAGGGGCCAGGAGTCACAGCAAACAAGGAGGAGCAGTGAGGGGCACTCTTGCTGTCTGGAAGCCAGCCGCCCAGTCACAGTGTCCCCCCCACCCCCACCCCAGCTGTCAGGGTTACACGACGGACCCAGGTAGGAAGTGTGGCTGCACGGGCTGGGCTGTGCACTCTGGGCTGTGTTCCCAGGTCCACACAAGACACACCTGGTCCTCACATTCTGTACAAGAAGAGAGAGCAGCAGGGGGAGCAGGCGGGAGGGTGGCAGGAGGGATTATAGAATCTGCGGATTATGAGCCAACAACGAAGCCCATTCCTCTATTCTCGGAAGCATTCCAAACACTGCTATTTGAAAGGCTCTTGGGAAAGAAATGCAAACTTTCTTTTACGATCTAGCAGAGCTCTAAAACTCTCAGCAAGGTGTCTGTTTAACCATCAAATAAATCTTCAGTGCGTTTCTCCAATGTCCCAGGCACTGCCCGACTTGCTGAGGCATCACGGACCATACTTAGGACTCTGAAGTTCTCATCATGAGAACAAGCCGGCCCTCAATGGTTGTAAGCAGGGCCTCGACAGTGTTTTCAAACACGGGAAGCACAAAATCTAGATTGCAAAGAAAACCCACGTTAGGATCTATCCTTACTCACCACTGGCATCCCCTTCCCTCCTTGGTCTTGTCACGTTGCGAGAAACAGTGTTTGGGAGACCTTTTGAGGTAGTGGTTTGTGAAGAAGGCTGGTTTGCAGTTAAAGTCCATGCAAGACGTGACCCCAACTGCTGCCGAAGACAGTCTCCAACTCCGGGAGTGTGATGAGGCTGTCTAAAAGAAGGAGAGAGCATTTCCTACCTCCAAACACGCAGACCATTCTCTTGAAACACAACACACTGCTGGAAATGTTCCTAAAATTCCTATATTGAGTTACATGCTAGAAATCTGAGCTAGACGCACGACATCGCCCTACCAGAATCCATCCACCGACCAGTCCAAGGCCTCTTTGGGATGTTTAGGCTGCCATTCAGGCTCTCACTGGCACCTCCCACATATTTCTCAGCCTAAAGACCAAAATCTACTTGACTTTTCTTCACAAGCACATAACATACATGACCCATCTAAAACCAATGAAATTCACGACTAATTTTAACTTTGAACTTGAACTTAACACCTTTCATTCACTCAGCACTTGCAGGGCACAGCAATTTAAACTCTGGAGGACCATCCTTCTATATCCTCGCTTGTCTCCCAGCCTTCACGGTGTTCGACACGAAAAGAAGTATCATCATTTGCAAATTAATTTCAAACATACAAAAACATCAAGTCCAAGGCAAGAGTAAAAAGGTCAAGACTGCCTGTGATAACTTCGAGAACGTGTCAGAGCTGGTCTCTGAACAGCTGACTTCTCAGGATGTGTGTTTTGACAAGTGTAATGAAATGTCATTTCCCGGGAACCCAACACAAAAATGAAAATCTCAACAGCACTACTGCTCCTAAGGGGCAGAACTCAGATTCAGTACCAGAGCAATACTGCTGGGCCCATCTGCAACCACTAATGAAGTGACACAGGAAAGAAGACCCCAAAAACAGCCCTCCCTCTTCTCTATTTTCATGGGGAAAAAGTCATCAACACACTTGTTAAACTAGGATTTTCAATACAGTTCTAAATTTCAGAGAAAAATTCTAAGGGACCATTTCAGTTCAAAGTCCTCTATACAGCGCTTTGTTTTTGTTGTTTTCTTCAAATTGTAAGGTAAAAATGACAAAGTCTATTTAGTTTACTCTTTTAGCCAGAATACAAGTCAGAGATTAAATCTGTAGAATATGTTGCACTGTCTTTCCAGAACACCACATTCCACTTACAACGCACATGTGGTGCACTTGAACACGAGTGTACTTATGTCACACAACGATTAGTATTATGCTCATGTGGAACACACATGACTGTAAATCTCTTTAGTCACTGTTCTGGAAAAGTACCCACTTTGTAACAGTCTGCTCTAATGTGATTTCCAGGATCGAACCATGTGTAGAAATATACAAAAAGATAAAGAAAACCAAATTTCCAAGTCCACTACTGTATTAGCCACTGCTTTTCTCTCAACCACAAACTCTGCATCTCCTGGAAAAGGGAGAGCTGATGGCATGCTGACCATGCACTCCCAGAGCCCCTCCTCTTAATCTGTGAGTGCCACAATTCTCAGTTTGAAGATAACAGCACTTGAGGATGAGACAACTTTATTTTAGTTTACTTATTTTTTAAATAATTTAATAAAGAGAATAGCATAGATCAGTAAAGCAGACAATATTCACTGAGAGATAAAAATGGGAACACCGCAAGGGAAATGTCAGTCAGTTACCAAATGAAAGGCCCGTCCTATTACGCTTCTGAACGGAGGCCTTCACTAATATGCACTTGCATTAACAGGGAAAGGGTTGGCCAAAAATCATTACAGTCAACCATGACTAGAAGTGGGAAGAATTCCCATGTGAAACAAGAGTTTTGGGGAAGAATAAAATCTTAGGAGAAAGCATATCAGACACAGTGCCTGCAACATTTCTGGCACATACGAGGCCCTAAAGATAGTTTCAGTGAACACACAAAATGCCTTCCTACAAACCTGAGGATTCTGCTATTTCTACTGCTGATAAGCAGCCTACGCCCGCGAGCCCGACTCACCCCGGCAAGAGAGACTGTGGCGGTGGGGTCGGGCCATTCAGGGCGTACACGCCAATACTACTGATGCCGCTGCTCCCCACGCTGCCCGAGCTCTGTGCCGACTGTGTACCGCGGTCCTGGTAGTTCAGCGGGAGCGTCTGCGGCCTGGCGTAGTAGTAGGGAGTCGAGTGCGCATCTCTCGGCAACGCTTGAGCAAATAACGCAGCATAGCTGGAGACCTGAAAAGAATAGAGAGATATGAAATCACAGAACACTTCCTAAATCAACAGAGATGATTTATACGCAAGTTTTAGTTCTTTCTGTAATTGATTTGGTACTGTTCTTAAAAAATTTATTTTGCGAGAGTGAGCGAGAGAGCACGAGAGGGCGGGAGAGACTCCCAAGCAGGCTCCGTACTGTCAGTGCAAAGGACGCAGGGTTCGAACTCACGAGCCGTGAGATCATGACCTGAGCCAAGATCAGGAGTCGGATGCCTAACCGACTGAGCCCCCCTGGCATCCCTGGGACACTGTTGTATTTGAGGTAATAACAACCCTGGAAAACATCTTAAGAAAAAGCAGTGCACTGACTACAGAAAGAAAGAAAACAAAATCAACCAGACAAGTTACTATTTTCTTAAGTACAGAAGCCGATTCCTGTCACGATTGGGCATGCCTGTGCCGACAAGACAGAAGCTGCTTCGCGAAGGGCGCTGGCTGTGAGGACAGCCTCTCTCTCACCTTGTTTGGCTGCTTGCGTGGATCCTCACTAAGGCTGAGCAAGAGGTAGAGAATTGACCATTTATTTTTCAAAACTCCCTGTTTAAAAAGAAAACATTAACAGAATAACTTTGTACTGCTCTCCAGTTTCATGTAACTTTCTCCTCAATTATCCTTATTTCCAAAACGGAAATGTATTTTAAAAGCCACATGGTAGCACTGGGTGTTGTATGTAAGTGATGTGTCACTCAACTCTACTCCTGAAATCATCATTACACCATACGTTAACTAACATGGATGTAAATTAAAAACATAATAAGATAAAATAAAACAAAATAAAAATTAAACGTAGAACTGTACTTGGTACACAGAAGTTAATCAAAACCAAAAAAATAAATACATTCACATGGTAACAGCATATCTAAATTTGTTCATTTTTCAGGTATTGCAAACAGTGCCACCCATTACAAAGCTACAAGCCCTATTCTCAAGAGGTCATTACCCTTGGATCATTTCACCCGCTGAAAACTAACTCCAAAGTCCCCAATGAGAACATGTTTTTAAACTACCCTATTCCTGAATAATAGCATTTCCCCTTAAAATAATTCTTAGAATAACCAACTTCCTAAACATAGTCGTTTTAAGGCAAATGCCATCATAAAATAGGTGAACGCTTTTTTCCCCTTTTACCAAAGTCCCGTGTAGGCCATAGAGGATTAAATAAAAAAAAAGAGAAATTGTAAAGCACACGATGTAAGTCGGCATGCTGCACACCTAACTTGAGGTTCCGAAGTAAGAGTGGTCGACAAGAAACCCCAGTTTTCTGGGTAATTAGCACACGGATTGCATGGACTGTCTACTGCTCCACCCTGACTCAGCCCTGACAACAGCCCACCCTCCAGTCACGTGCAAACTCGAGTTTGCAGAGCGTTTCTACTCTCTTCTCACGGCCTTACCTCTGGGACGCACACGCTAGAATACAAAAATAACTTTATTTACAAAACACATTATGGGATGGCTGCTTTACACAAGGTCCTCATTATAGAGAATATTCCTTGAAAGTTTCTTTAAAGAAAAAGCTTATCTCAGGTATTTAAATTACGGTCTAACTTTAAAAATCTGAATTACACACAATTTTCCAGAAATGATAAACTGCCCAGCTAGCACAACACGGGGAACAAAGAGACCCCGACAAACAGACAGCAAACAGACAAATGAGCAAACACACTTCGGTAGGTACGGGACATTTCAGAGAGAGGAGGGTCACTCAAGTGGCTCAGGCTAATGAAAGGACCCCCAGAGGGGATGGGGTCTTCGAGAAGGGTGGGCGGAGCACACGCACAGGAAGGGGCAGGCACGGAAGGAAATGTATTTTAGGGAATGAAGACAGGTACACCTGGCCACAGCCAGGCATGAGACGGAACGGAAAACGGAATGAAGCATCAGGTCAGAGGGGTCTCACGTGCGGGACCAGAAAGCCTGACCACAGGGAGCCCCTGAAGGTGTGACTGCACCTGCGGCCAGGCCCAGGAGGCTGGACTGCAGAGGACACAAAAGGAGACGCAGTCATTCGGGAGGAAAGGGCCAAGGGCCGGCTGGCATTCGGTGACTGAGGACCCACCCAGGGAACCTTCACAGTCCCCTGTGAGCAGGTCCCGGGCTCCCAGGGCTAGGTGACCCCTCGGGTGCAGCACCGAGGGCCAAAGCCCATCCTCCTGCCTCCCGTCTCCCTGAAGGGTTGGAGGCAGATGAGCTCCCGTTGCTGCCGTGGAAAGGAGGGCCCCGTGGGATGGACGCCCTCCCACATGCCTCCTCTTGCACCCTCACCACCACTCTGGGACGTGGGCAGAAGCAAAGGTGAGCACCTAACTCCCCTACCAAAATCACCAAGCCGTGCACTGGGAGGCCAACCGCAGGGCGCCGGACTCCAGATGGCACAGGAGAGAGGCATGCTTGAGAGAACAATTAATAAGGCTTGGGGACAGAGCGAATTTGGGGAGAGCAGTGGAGTCGACGTGACATTCGGGTTTCCAGCTTTTGGCACTTGAATAATGTCATCATTCACCAGAAAATGGGGAAGGGCAGGGGTGTGCGTGGGTGCATGTGAACGGATGCCTGGAGTATGGAAAAAGACAAAAAATGCTCCTTTCAGTTCTGAGAATGTCAAGCTGCAAGGCCTTGTGGGAGTTTCCTGAGGGGCATGTGCGTAGAGATGCCCAGAAGGCATCAGGAAGGCAACGGGAGGTCCCTCTGGGCAGCGAGTTCTGGGTTAGAGCCTCAGTTCTTGCTTTAGAAAAATAAGGACAATTTATGGGGTGGAGAGCAGAGAAAATTCCAAATCCAAACAAAATCATACACCAAAAACAATCAGCAAATGGCATTTTTAAAGGAGGAGGCAGTATTCTTTTACCATAAGAACAGGTATGTAAACACACACGCTGGGCCTGGAGAGCGTCTGACGGAGGGACTGCGCAGAGGCGTGGACGGACCAGGGAAACAGGACGGCACAACGCCGGCAGGGACCACGGCCAGGATGGAGGCCTGAGGGACCAGGGAGGAGATGGGCCACCAGAGCCAATGAGCCGGGGGTGCAGGGCGCGGGCAGGGGAACGGTCCGCGGGGCCCAGTGGCACAGCAGAGCCACTGCCAAGCCACTGCCTATCAGGAGGAGGGCGGCTTGGCCTCACTCCCCTCCCGCCCCATCAGTTCTGAGTGAAGACACCCCGAAGCAGGGCAGAGAAGGACAAGGGAGCCCCAGGGGGGCCATCCCGAGCCCAAAGCAGGGCAGGGAAGGGTGGAGAGAGAGATCTGCTGGGGCAAGCGGGCTGAACAACTCCAGCATCACAGACGTTTCAATGCTTCTAAACCACTTCAGACCCCATTATTTTAGATTTTGAAATCTAAGGACCTTGATTCAGACTCGAGACTTTAAATGTACACACGTATCGAATTCTAAATGTCAGAATGCACGCCAGGGCACTGTAAGATCTGGAGGAACACCCACACAAGTGGGTCTGTGAAGCAGTTAGACACCTAGCTTCTTCCAGCGTCCATACCCCGCCCGCCAAGGTTCACCTCTTCCAAGACCCTCACCGCTGCCCACGCCACCCCCTCATGCCTGCCCTTCTCCCGGCGCCCTCCACAAGGCACGGGCTGCCCTCCCCCAGACAGCCATCCTCCTCTGTCCACAGCTCCGTCAACCACACTGAAGACTGCAGCCCAGGACCACTGGGACCCCTTCCCCGACCACTCCACACTGCACCACAGGCCTCCATCACCTCCCCGATCCTGCCCAGACCTCAACTGCACCCCCCCGCCACACCTCGCATGGCATGCACTACCGAGAAGGGTACCCAGTGAGGAGAGAGGACAGAACAGGGAAACCAAGAACTGGATGTTTTAGCACAAAGATGGGCCGGCTGTTCATCTGCACGTATGTTCCTCATCTGGTTAATTACTAGCGCTGTACTATCGTGTCCTCACATTGCTCATCCCGTGTCAGCCACCGGCCGAACCACGCGCTGCTTCTAGGGGCGAGAGCCCTAGGAAGCCAGCTCTGCTTCACCACACTGCTCAGGGATAAGCACTCAGTGTTCCAAACAAAGTTTTGGAAAACAACCATTTTAAGTTAGAAAGGAGGAGAAAAACTTGGAAGAGTTAAGAGTTTAATCACTAGCAGCCTTAGGCACAACTCGGGGATTTTGATCGCTGTACTGCGAACTCAGTACTGGATGAGCAAAGCACAAAACTTGGGATTTCACGTTCTTCTCTGCGGCAGGAGGGAGACAGATGGACCAAGCTCTCACCCTGTAATTCAGTGAATTTATTGGTGTCCAGAAGGGCAGCGTCTTCTCCAAAAATAACAGGTCAGAAAACCACGTGTGGCCAAGTCATCAACAATCAATCACAAAATGTTCAAAATCAGAACTGTTTTAGGTCATTCACTACAACAGCACAAATTAGGGCCTGAGGAATAATAATGGAGAAGTCGAGCTGTCACCTTACATGCAGCCGAGTCGAGGCTTCTACCAGCTTCCTACCGCATGCACAGCCTTCCATCACACGAACTGAGGGCTACCTCATTCTGGTTGCTTTCCCAATGTAGCCTCCTCCACCTTCATAAGCAATTTCCCATTAAATCCAGCTCAAACCTACTTTTAATCTCGAAAATCTCTTCAAAAGCAAACACCATCTACAATGAAGATCCACTACTCAGCACAGAAAGGTTTAATGTGATCCCACAAAAAAAGTCCCCACATCCCCAAACCAGCCCGACAGCCTCACGGGCAGTGGCGTGCATGCTACCTGTGAGTGAAGCTTTCTGTGGAGCTCTGAAAACAACGCAGCGTCCGCTTCTCTTCTCTGCCGAATAACTGAAAAGTTAGAAAAGAAAGCGACGTGTTAGTCACCTACACCAAAACTCCTTCTAGGACACTATTTCACCCACGGTCACAGGTAGCTGAAGTCTGAAAAGAATCCTGAGCTTAAGAATCAGAATAATGAGTGACATTTCGGCTCCGTGAATTTGGTCAATTCCTTTGATCTGACATTTGCAAAATGCTGACAGTATTAGGCTGGAATCAGAGTCTATGAGAAAGTTAGCTGAAGTAACAGAAACGATGGGACCTTTTAGATTCTACCCACCAATATGAACAGGCAATCCAGTGGGGAAGCTACCCCCAGGTTAACTAGTCGATGGCTACTGGAAGGACAGATGTAAAGTAAAAATACCTTGGGAATGGTAAATTCAAAGGGCAATAACCAACAAGCCTATCATTCATGATAGCTTGACCTAAAACCACACATTCTAAGCATTTCTGTTAACACGCACAGCAATATTAGTAAATGTCTTCAGATGCCTGCAGCTACACTCACTAGTTCCCCGGAAGCCACAGTAATGCGCGCAAAGCCCATGCTCCAATCGGTTCCACAAAGGACGAGACTCCACATTGGACCTGGGCCCCAAAGGAGAGGGCCACACTCGCCCACACCCACAACCCTGCACATACCATGGGCACACAAGCGCCCCTCACAAGAACCCCATACCTGCCCCATACCTGCCACAGCAGAAAAGGCACCACTTTCGAAATCTAGCTAACAGTTTCTCCAGCCTCCAGGGAATCACCCAGCAGGACTCGTTTCTTAAAATCCCAACAGCCAAGTTCACTTAACTCTAAGCTGGTTTGCAGAAAGACAGTGACTGGTGTGATAGCCAATACTTTTTCACATGTATCGCCAGGAAAGGGTCTTGGTATTCACGTTCTGCTCTTGTGAATCACACACCAGAGGTTACATCATCCCGTTCACATGTCAGGTCTGCCTGTGCACAAAGGTAAGGCTCTCTTTAACATGTATGTCCTGTTTACTGGGCGCCTGGGGGGCACAGTCGGCTGAGCATCCAACTCGACTTGGGCTCAAGTCATGATCCCAGGGTTGTGAGATCGAGCCTCATGTCAGGCTCTGCACTGGCAGTGTGGAGCCTATGTGAGATTCTCTCTCGCCCTCTCTCTCTGACCCTTCTCCCCCCACGCCGAGTAGGTGCATGCACTCCCTAAAATAAATTTTAAAAAAAAATTTTAATTTTTAATGTGTTGTTACAAAATGCATTAAACTAAACAAATGCAATTAACATTTAATAATATAATTTACTCCCTTTAAAAACATATAAAAATACTCCAAATAAATACAGTCATTAAATTAAGCAAGAGATGCTCTGGGGCACCTGGGTGGCTCAATCAGATGAGCATCTGACTCTTGACTTTGGCTCAGGTCATGATCCCAGGGTTGTGGGCTCGAGCCCTGCATTGGACTCCATGCTGAGCATGAGGCCTGCTTAGGATTCTCTCCCTCTGCCCACCTCCCCCCAACTCGTGAGTGCTAACTAGCTCTCTCTCTCTCTCTCTCTCTCTCAAATTAAAAACAACAACAAAAAAAATTAAGAGAGGTTCTTTCTACAGAATGACAGAATGAGATCAATACTAATGCACAGATACAAAATAACCGTGGGACAATGAAACAGTAAATAATACAAATAAAAATAAACAGAATATTTACCCCCAAAAATGTTTTACCTAATAGATTGCAAAACAAATCTTTAGTTACAAGGTACCCCACTGACCAACATGAAACATTAAAAAACAAATAGGTGTTAAATTTTGTCACACATGAGAGAAGTTTTACAATTTGTTACAATATAATACATACTACCGTTTTATATTCTAAGTGGGCCATATAAAATAGAAAATTATTTTGTGTTGTTCAAGAGGTCAGAACTACCCCAACTCAGCATATCTACCAAAAACTGTAATCAAATTTCAAAAGTGCTAAAATGTAAACACTGTATCTAAGAATTAACCAAATACGAAGTACAAGAACTCGGTGGTGACCATTACATGAAAAGACCATCAGAAACGCTCTCCCCACAGCGGGGCCGCCCCGGACCCGGGGCCCAGGGAGGGTGACGCTCTCCCCACGGCAGGCCCAGAGAGGGTGATGCTGTCCCCACGGCGGGGCCGCCCCACAGCAGGGTCCAGGGACGGTGTCCGAGAGGAGTGGCGGGCACTCGGTGGTAAGAGGCAGAGAGGGGCAGGGAGGCGCACTGTGGCAAGATACAGGTCTTTCTTCAAAAACACAGAGGATACACCAGAAAAAACCAAACTGTGACGGATACAGCTTTCTTCTTCAAGAAAGTCCAAGACTTCCTTGCCATATCCACTCCAACAACGTCACTGCCAGTTCCGTAACTCTCAGCCTAGACAAACTTTATTTTTAACTACTACACAGGTAATGTGCTCACCAGGTGGCCTCGAAACATCAAGCTGCAAAGGGAAGGTTCTGTGAACACAGACCTAACAGCTGGGGTGGTCGCTCATCTACAGTCTGACATATAAGAACGATCTGAGATGTAATTAATAGTCATCAGGGTTCAGAAAGAGTACAGCGTTCTTACGTTTAGTTTCATTTACCGAATAAAAATAAGTTTTTAGAGGTTAATAGCAGGAAAAATACTCCAGCCCCTACGTTAAATAACACATCACGCTGCATAACACCAGGGGCTGAGTTACCTCAGTGGACGGGCACTTTCACCCCTGACTGCTCACGGGGCCCAAGCGTGCCAGGGCGAGGACCGCAAGGTCCAAGCACTTGCGTGTCAGGACCGCCTCCCGTCCAGCTCGGTTACGCACCATGCAGCAGGACGTCACAGACCACCGGCCAAACCCAGTGAACCAAGCCACCAGCTGGGGGTGGCGAACCGTGCCATGAAGAATGGAAATTCTAGACGGCGTCACCACCAGTTTGCCAGCACGGTCGGAAGTGCAAAGCTCACTGCGTCTGGGCAATGGACAGCCAGGCCTCAGCAGGGAGAACGCGCTGACAGGGCCTGCTTTCCTGGCGCGGAGCCTAGAGAACCGTGAGGGGCTGGGAACTGGTCTCTGGAGAAAAACAACCCTCCAACCGGCACAAGAGAAATATTTGCACGTGGGTACCTGTGCTCCAAGCCTCCCTCCCTCACACAGTCCTGCAGGGCAGAGGGCAGCAAAGCCCCACCTCACACAGAGCACACACCAGCACCCCGGTGCGAGTAAATGACAGCTTTCTTGTCCAAGGTAATGACATTTAAGAAAGCTTTCAGTATCAGCCCAGAATGAAAATGTTCACAAAGACCATTCTAAGGTATTAGAAGTTTTAATACTGACAATCCCCAGAAGCCATACTGACCTCTTCACTTCCAACACAGTGTTCTAGGACATGTGGTCAAAAGGCGCATAATATTAAATACTACAAATCAAAAGATATACAGGAAAATACATGAAGCCCTTTTATCTTCCTCACACTCTCAAATTATTCAGTTCTATAGTATTTAAAACAATCCTCGGGGAGCCTGGGTGGCTCAGTCAGTTAAGTGTCTGACTTTGGCTCAGGTCATGATCTCACGGTTCGTGGGTTCAAGCCCCACGTCGGGCTCTGTGCTGACAGCTCAGAGCCTGGAGCCTGCTTCGGATGCTGCGTCTCCCTCTCTCTGCCTCTCCCTTGCTTGCCCTCTGTCTCTCTCTCTCAAAAATAAACATTGCACTATGTTCTGATAAAAATCAGAACGAAGTTGTGCATATTGTTAACACATGTTTTTACATATACGTGATAGTACTTATAATCACACTGTGCTTGGGGACCACACGTACACATGCACAGAGATACATACGCATATGCATGTATACAAGTTTCAGAATCCAACACCTGGTAGCGCTGAAGAAAAATACGTACGTTCTTTCTTGATTTTTTCGGCTACGAGAAATTCATCTCTTTCGACGGTTGGGGCAAAGTTGCTGCCAATAACCCGCACTGCGTACTGGAACTGCTGGGCTACGTCAGCTGAAAGGTAAGTAAGAAGATGCAAATTATTGCCAATCAGGCTAAGCTCTGACCAGCTCACGCTTCCAGCCAGAGACAGCGGGCCGGGCACATAGATCTCCCTCCCAGCTTCCCAAGGTCTTAACTGAGAGAACAGAGAAGCTATTCAGAAACCAAAGCAAATGAATGAATAAATGAATATAACGAGAGTTCCAAGAAACAAGAAAGGGAGACAGCAACAGGCCAGGAAGGCTGAAGAATCCCAGACAATGAGCTGGACCGATGATCACAAAAACGGGGCAGGGAGAGTCACAGCTGGAACACGGCCCGTGAGAAGTAGCCCATTCGCGAGAACGTCCGAGAAGCTCCAAGGCTGAGGTCAACAAACACAGAAAACCAAACTGGGCAGCTAATTTAATAGACAGTGTGCATCTCAGGCACCGATGACGGCTTAACCACGGATGTCTGCCTCTACTTCCTTCAACAACCCCACTAAACTGACAAAGAATTTTGTGGTTTGCTTGTTTAACAAAAGCAGAAACCCACAAGGGCAAAGAAGACAAGGTAGAAACTGCACCGAACAGAAGTCAGCCAGTGTGAGAAGCAGCAAAGCAAACGGACGGGTGGGAGCAGGTTCAGGACAGTGAGATGGGCCGTTCCAGGTCTGACTGGAGGGGCAGCAGGGGGTGGAGGGGGCAGAGCCACCAGTCCCAGCAAGAAACACAGCTCCCTCTGCAGAAGCCCAGGGAGGCTCCGAGGGCAGGGGGCCCCGCTCCTTGGAAGGTGTGAAGGAACTGGGGCAGAAGAGGATCAGCAGAAGGTCTGGCTGGACCACAGGCCCCCTGGGGCCTCTCCCCCTTCTGTCCCCCACACAACCACTGACCACCTCACTGGGCAACTCGCACAGGGCCTGCTGGAAAGGCGCACAAAGGAAAGCAGCAGACTGGCTGGTGCCTGGGCAGTTCGGTCGGTTAAGCATCTTGACTCTTGATTTCAGCTCAGGTCATGATCTCTCAGTTCGTGAGTTTGAGCCCTGCACTGGGCTCTACACTGGGACTCTCTCTCTCTCTCTGCCCCTCCCCTGCTAGCATGTGCGCTCATGTGCTTTCTCTCTCTCTCAAAATAAATAAATACACTTAAAAAACAAAAAGTAGCAGACTGAACTTAAGGATGCCATCCCTCCTTCCCAGACACGGGGAGTCACAATTCCTATACAAGGAACACTAGCAAACCCAACACCCCCTACCTTCCCACTGATGTACAACCACCCAGCAGGGCACACCCCAACCTACTCCAGGCAACACCATTAACATCTTAGAGTCGTGAGTTCAAGCTCTGCATTGGGCTCTGCACTCGGCGTGAAGCCTACTTAGAAAGAAAAAAAAAAAAAAAAGAAAGCAACTTAAATGTGAGGGAAAAAATGGTTTCTTTTGTAAAATCAAAAAAGAAGCTCACCGTATACCACACAACACATGCAAAAATTAACTTGACTACATCACAGTAAGAGTAAAACATAAGTAAAACATAACACTCTTACAGGAAAAAAACCAACAGAAGAGATCTTTGTGACTCTAACTCAGATAGAGTTCTTACATAATATAACAAAATTCTGACCCATTAAAAAATGTGTTAAACGTGGGGCCCTGGCTGGCTCCATCAGTGGAGTGTGTGACTCTTGATTTCTGGGTTGTGAGTTTGAGTCCCACACTGGGTGTAGAGATTACTTAAAAATAAAATCTTTTTTGGGGGCGCCTAGGTGGCTCAGTCGGTTAAGCGTCCGACTTCAGCTCAGGTCACGATCTCGCGGTCTGTGAGTTTGAGCCCCGCGTCGGGCTCTGGGCTGATGGCTCAGAGCCTGGAGCCTGTTTCCGATTCTGTGTCTCCCTCTCTCTCTGCCCCTCCCCCATTCATGCTCTGTCTCTCTCTGTCTCAAAAATAAATAAACATTAAAAAAAATTTTTTTTAATAAAAAAATAAAAAATAAATAAAATAAAATCTTTTTTGGGGCGCTGGGTGGCTCAGTCAGTTAAGCGTCCGACTTCCAACTCAGGTCATGATCTCATGATTTGTGGGTTCAAGCCCCACATCGCGTTCTGTGCTGACAGCTCAGAGCCTGGGGCCTGCTTAGGATTATGTGTCTCCCTCTCTCTACCCCTCCCTCACTCATGGTCTGTCTCTCTGTCTCTCTCAAAAATAAATAAACAGTAAAAAAAATTTTTTTTAATATAATAAATAAAATCTTTTTTTAAAAAAATGTGATAAACGGGACTTCATCCAAGATTAAACTTCTGCTCTGCAAAGGACACTGTTAAGAGAATGAAAATACTGAGGAAATATTTGCAAAACACAACAAAGGACCTGAATCCAAATTATAGGGAGAGAGGTCTGAAAACTCAATAAGGAGGGGGGCAGGGAATACCCAATAAAAAACATAGCGTAAAAATGTTAAACAGACAATCAGCACGAAGGTGAACGGCACAGAAATAGATGACGTTAGCCATCAGGGAAACTCAAGTTAAGACCACGATAAGACACCCTTATTCATCTATCCGAACTGCTGAATGAAACAGACCACCAGCACCCAGGCCGGGTGTCCCGTACACTGGCCGGGGACAGAGGTGGGGGTGGGGGGGGGCGGTGCATGAAGCTGCACAGGCACTCTGGAAACATTCTGGCAGTTTCTTTAAAAGCTGAGCATACACTTTTCATGTGACCTAGCAGTCCCACTTGTATCTATTCCAGAGAAATGAAACTTAGGGTGACATAAACCTCTGTACGTGAATGTTTGCAGCCGCGTTCCCTAGGACTCCCCGTGACCGCCAGAGCCCAGGACCCGTGCAGACACCCCCGCTATGTGCAGGGACAAGTAAGCCACAGGGCGTCCGTGCAGTGGAACGCAGCTCTGCAGTGAAATGGAGTCACCTACTAACACATGCGGCACCACTAGTGAATCGCAGAAGCATCAGCAAAGTGAAAGCGGCCAGTCTCAAGAGCACACACGGTATGATTCATCTACACGATATTCTGAAAAAGGCAACACAGAACAATCTAGAACAGAGGACGGCTGCCAGAGGCAAAATAGCAACACAGAGGAAGCAGTTGTGAAATGTTTTTAAAACTATTAAATATTTAAAAACTAGGCCAGATACCAGATGGAGCTAGTCAGGGATCAATAAACACAACAACACAACAAACACAAGTTAGAATTCACGAGGAAGAATGGCACTCTTCCCATAATTAGTCCTCAAATTGATGGAGCGCCAAGTGTTAATCCGTATAAACTTTGAGTCCCACACCTAGACAAAGTTTCAGAGCACAACAGCAAAATTTACATAGAGCGGAATTTCAGAACATAAAAGACAAAGAGAAGATCCTATGAGCTGCCAGATGGAGCTTCAAAGGAGTAAGAATCAGTTTAACGGCAGATTCTCATCAGTGAAGGAATGAACACCTTCCAAGTGGACGGAAGGAAAATCACTTCAAACTTTCCGTATCTGATTGATGATTTAGGAGATGAGGCTCTTAAGCACTTATCCAGGCCAGCAAATCCTGTTGAATCCATTTCTCACGGTGTGTCCCCACACGCCCATTCCACGGCTCTATCCACCTGCAGTAGGTGTCCTAGGTAGCCGGCCACCCTGTGTCTACTCTTGTCCCTTAGAGCAAATTATCCACATGGCGGTCAGAGTGATCTTTTTAGAACATAAATAGTCATCGCTCTGCCTGACCCTCCCGTCAGGCCCAGAATCAAATCCAAACTCATGAGGACAGCCTGCCCGACCTGGTCCCTGGTCCCCGGCCACGCCCCAGCACCACGTCCCGCCTCTCCCCTCCCAGCTGCACTGGCCACACGCCAGCCGCACTCCGTGGTCTGGCCAACCCTGCCAACCCTTGAGCATACCACCCCACCCCCGGCTTGTGGCCCGGACCCTGACACTCTTCTCCCGCATCCTCCCAGGCCTCACCCCATCACTTCCCCCGGTTCTCTGTGGAAATGTCACTCCTTCAGACCGCCCTCCTCTCCCAAGCACACCCAAACACGCACGCAGGAGAGAGACTACAGAGTCTTCCCCAAACACCACCACATCAGCACAGCATGTGTTCGGGACTTGGTGAGTGTGGACAAAGCAGGGCAGGGAAACAGCAAAAAGTAACCTGAAGGGTTTTTGTGGAGTCCCAGGATCAGGGAGTAGTTTTAATTTTCTTCTTTATACTTTTCCACACTTTTAACATTTTCTAAGGGGTAAACATTAATTTTAATACGTTAAAAGTGGCACTGAAAATTTCTCACCTGCAAGGGTGCCTGTAAAACTGTTCTAGTTGAGAAAATGTTTTTAGATTACCATGATCCTGAGTTCTACAAAAAAAAAAAATACTTCATTAACATACTCAGGTACCTGAGACAAACATCTCCACTCCAAAAGTTTCATAAACTTTCCACTTTTCCAACAAAAATTCAAAACTCAACACCAGAAATCCTCTCCTCTCCCGTCTCTACGCCCTGCACCTGTGCCATGTGTAGCATTTCACTGCCACCTCACCAACCACCTTCAACTTCCCTACCTGCTGGCCAGACCAGTGTGCAGTCTCTCTTTCCTGCTGACAGAAAATATCTGAAAATTCCATCTGTATTTTTAGGTGAAATCTATCTAAGTTTCAAAGGTAGACGCACAGAATACAGGCTATTAACTTCACAGTGACAATCATTCCTTGTTTGATGAACCTAACCATCAAACAATATCCACTACAGATTTCCAGTTTAACACTCCCACAACATTATTCCATTTCTAAGGTAAAAACTAAGTTCAATCAGTAATTCAAAGAAAACTCCTAAGCGCCAAACACCACGGGCCCTAAGACGGGACAGAAAATAGTGGTTCACCAGGCAGCTGAGTGACAACACGAAACACGACGCAAGTAACTCCAGAGGCAATCCGTCTGCGATAAGAGCTCCTAAGAAAATGAGCGAGACGCTGTGCCGGCCAACAGGGAGGACCTCGCGACGTGGGCTGGTCAGGGAAGGCCTCTCTGAGGAAGCAGCCCTCTGACATGTAGGAACCTGCCACGAGAAAGGACACGAGGAGATTCAAGGGCTACTGTGTCCACGGTCCCTCAAAGGATGCCAGTGTCGCTAGTTCCAAAATCCAAGCCGTGTTCCATCCGGAGTCCCAGGGGAGGAGGTCCAGGCTGAAGCTCTTTGATGACTGGCTAGGTCCAAGATGAAAAATTAGAGTATTGCATTGTTTTCACCAGCAAACACCAAAGGAATGTGCTACGTCCTCACATCCAATCCGCTCTGGGTATCAGGAGCCAAGGCAGGAAGGCAGTGTTCCTCTGCCCAGCCCCTGAGAGTATCCCCCTGAGAAGCAGGCACCAGTGAATTCAAGGACACACTGCCCAAGCAGCCGCTGTACCCACGCACACTCTCCAAACAAGCCGTGCAGAGAACACACAGGTGAGGACAGAGACGAGAGGCCGTTCCACAGGCCGGGCAGGTGCTTAGGTTCCTGCACTCAGCACAGAGATGGAAGGTGCCAGATTCCACACAGAAGAGCAGGAAGGAATTAATTCAAGACATCAGGTTCTGGAACCAGAGATGTGGGTTCCGATCCTGGCCCTGCAATTCACCAGCTTGGTGACGGTGAGCAAACTACTTTATCTCTCCGTGTGCGTGTCCTCATCTACAAAACGAGGTTAGTGAGAAGTATTCCAACCATCCAGCAACATTGGGAGTTAAATACACCAGCTCACAGTGTATGCAGAGTGTGGCAGAGAGTAAGTTGTTGAAAAACGTTAGGTATTTTTATTAGTATTAATCTGAAAATGTCATTTCAATGCATGATCTGTCTGCCATAGCCATTAAAACCACAACTCAAAGCACCCGGCTTTTAACTTTTCAGCAAGATAATGTGGCCTTCATCCTGTAGATTACACGTAGGAAACAAACTCTCTTCACCTGGCGTGATCAGATGTCCCCTCTAGAAAGGACCCGTGGCTGCAGCACAGAAGAGGTTCGCGTTCAGGACAAGGGAGACAGCGGGACCACATGGCCTCAATGCCAACGTGAAGGCTCCAAAGAGCACTCCGATGTGGGCCCAAGAGTTCGTAAGTGACAGTTACCTTCTAGACCCCAAAAGGGTTCCACGAGCACTCAGGTAGAAAATGAACATAAAGATGCACAGAAATAAGTGAATCCAAAGCCTGCGGCTACGTGCTCTCCTGGAATTCGGAAAGTGAGCAGGGTGGAGGTGCACGGTTTGGAAGCGATGCACACACGACACTGCTGTCCTATGGGACAGGAAGGCACGTCGGCCAACACAGAGCAAGCATGTAAACCTGTAATTCTTTGCCCCTCCAGACGCAGGCCACAGGCCACAGGCCACAGGGACTCTGCGCTTGAGACACCACACTCCCACACGGACCTACAGAGTCATACTATCTGGAGACGGTGCCCACGACATCAATTCCGAGGAGGTATCACATGGAGAGATGCACGGCGACAAGGTGTGAAGGCTTAGCTACCGTAAAAGGCCCCCCCTTCGACCACTGCCACACCACCAGTCCCGCCACAGCAACCCTGGTACCAGGTCCTCGTGTGGCCACGCTCCACGCGCAGCTCCCACGGAATGCAAGGCTATGCTCCAAAACAGAAACAAGACATGCTGCTCTAGACTTGGGGCTCTCAGACTTTTCAGTCTCAGGGCCCCCTTCCATGCTGATGATTGAGGATCCCTAAGAGGATTTACTTATTCGTGTAGGTTATATCAATATTTACTGGATTGGGAATTTAAACCGAGATCATTTTTAAATTTTAGATCATTTTAAAATAACAGTAAGCCCACTAAGCACAACTTTCCAATGAAGCCTAAAACACTGGAATTTCTATGTCAGTAGACATTTAGTGCACATTTCAACATACACTTAATGTAACTTTTAACATATATTTAATATACATTGATTTTCCCAAGTATATAATCAAGGAAGACCATAATTTATTCATCTGGAACTTCATCAAGGGCTCTTCACCACTTCGGAAAATCATGACACCAACAGCAATACCGCGTGAGGCCCACGAGTCACCAGGACGGCACCCCGTCCTCCTGCGCCGTGGCTCGGAGCACACTCACAGCACTGTCACAGCAGAAGATAGTCATCTCACCTCAGTGCACAGTGTACTGGAGCCGCCCCTGAGCATTTGTGTTCAAATACTCACCTAATAAAACCCACTGTGCTCGTTATCTTCTAGTTAGGAAAAGAATTACAAAGTATGAAAAGGCAGGTTGCTTCTGAAACATCCAGAACACACTGGCTGGCAGTATGTGTGTGTTTGAAGCAAATTCGAAGGCTGGAAAAGGTGAGAAATAATGATTATATTAACTTTATAAACATATCAGGCACCAGGGGGCGCCTGGGTGGCTCAGTCAGTTAAGCATCTAACTTGGGCTCAGGTCATGATCTCGCAGTTTGTGAGTTCGAGCCCCGCGTCGGGCTCTGTGCTGACAGCTCAGAGCCTGGAGCCTGCTTCAGATTCTGTGTGTGTGTGTGTGTGTGTGTGTGTGTGTGTGTGTGTGTGTGTGTCTCTCTCTCTCTCTCTCTCTCTCTGTCCTTCTCCCACTCACGCTCTGTCTCTCTCTCTCTCCTTCGGAAATAAACATTAAAAAAAAATTATAAAATAAAAGTAACAGGTATCAATTATTCCTCAATATCATAGTCTTGAAAAAGCAATATTATAATAATACAAGGCCAATTGTTTATAACATGACCTTGGAAAAAGAATTAATCAAATGTTCTACTTAGTTACCAGATAAAATACCCACTAACGAAAAGATTTTTTTAAATGTCAAACGCTGTAAAGGAAGCAATTAATATTGCTTTTGTTCAGTAAGGTAGAACAAATCAGAACAAGGCAAGCTATTAAATACTTATAAATTCTTCAGTAAATAGCATGTATTTGGAATTATGAATATAATGGTTTGGCAATCCTCGCGGTCCAGAACAGAGCTAACGGAATCATCTTTGATGGATTTTATGATCCATTTGGTTCAGAGAGGATCCCCTCAGGATCTCGCAGAGAACATATTTACTCTTATATTTAAACACGGTTCTAAAGAGAGACAGGAGGAGGCAGAACTCTGCTGAAGATAAGTGCTTTAATCTCCTTGAAGGGTGAAACAATCAAAAGGAGCCTCAAATTTTAAAAAAGAATTTTTTTTTTTTTTATCGAGAAACATCATGGTACCTCACAATGAGTGGCCTTCAAAGTCCAGGTATGAGCATGGGGGGAATGGACAACCGTGTGAGTTATCCTGGAAGGAAAACCGAGGACCCGCCAGCACAGTGAGACCGCTGGCGTTAGAGTAAGTAAGTGGTAACCAGCAAGCTCAGCCCTCTGGCTTCTCCTAGGATCAGGAACATGGAATCAGAAAGGTAACTCGGGGTGCTTGAGGTGCACGTACAGGAAAGCTGGAGACAAAACCTGAAAACAACAAGCCAGGCTCGCAACCTGTGCACCTGTCCTCTCTCTGGGGAACCCTCTCCAGGTGCTCCTGGGCTCCCCCCCACCCTCACTCCAGTCCATCGAATCATCTCCGCAGAGGCTTTCCCTCACTTCTTCCCTCAAAATCCCAGCACCCCGCTCTATCTCCGTTTCAGCATTTATCCCTAACCTACAATTACCTATTTTACCACGACTCCTCCCCTAGAATGTACATCTACCAGTGGAATGACTGGTCTGTGCATCTCCGCATCACACAAGCACCCAGCATAGTGCCTAGGGTTGGGGAGCCCAAAGGGACAGACTTAAACTTTATATAAAATGTCCCAAGAACTGTGTGAGGTTGGTGTCATTGAATAGGCTGACGGGAAAAAAAAAAAAATCCAGCTTTTACCCCTACAGCTATCATAGAACATCAACTCAAGTATGTACCTAATTGTCATGAATCGCGAGAGGTTAAAATTTGGTCATTATATTTTCAAAGTAATTTTGTGTAAAGTCTTCCAGCAAAAACTGCACGATTTCTCGTCCACCGCACGGCGCTGAAGGCATAAGCAACCCCGTGTCTTCAGTTACCCAGAAAATCCCTCCAGGGTGGACTCCACGCATCCCCTTCGCGTCCCGCCAAAACAAACACCAAGAGGGCAAGCCATGTCAAATCGTTAAAACACCGCGGCCGCAATGGCTCCACACCCCGCAGGGCTGGGCTTGGGTATCGGCATCCGCAGGGCGGCCTCTCCAGGACAGCTTCGTACCAAGCCCAACCTCAGCCCTTGGAAGAAAACCAGGGAGGTAACAGTCACGCACCCCCGCTTCGCAGCACTCTCCGACCGCTCGACCTTCCCGGGGGGGCAGGGAGCACGCTGCTGCTCGCCAGCTCCCGGCCACCCGGCCCAGGCCACCGCTGCCCTGCCTCCCCGGTGACTTTGAACAAGGTGGACGCGCTCGCGAGCCGCCGTGCCCGGCTTCGCCCCCCGGGCCCGCTGCGCCCGGAGCGGTGACTCAGCCTCGCCGGGGTCCGGCCTCCCTGCCTCCGCCCTCGGGGCTGCAAGCCCTCCGCAGGCCGCCCCGCCCCGGGTACGCGCCCCTCCCCAATCCCGCCGCCCATGCGAGGCCTCCGGATCCCAGGCTGACGGGCGGCCTCCGGAACGCGCCTCGGCCCCGAGCCGCCGACCCAGCCTCGCTACCTTCGCTCCTGCCCAGGATCCGGCAGCACAGGTTCTGCAGCAGGACGTTCGGCGACTTCTGGTCCGGGGTCGCCATCCTCGCCTGGGACCGCCCGCGGGGGCCCCGCAGAGCCCCCCGGCTCTCGCCCACCCCACGCCCCTCGCCACGCAGGCTCCGGTCGTCCCCGACGGGCTACGGCCTCTCGGGCACCGCCGGCGACCAGGCCGCCATTTTAACGGAACCCGCCGAAACCGCGGGCCCTTCCCACAATGCCCCGCTTCTTCCGGCCGCTCGGGGCGCTGGTGCGCCGGCCTCAGAGTTCCCCGCTCCGTGGCGCGCGGTCCCCGGACCGCAGCTACCGCGCGTGAAGGGTTCCGGCACCAGCTGCTCCAGCTGCTCAGACCGCATGGTCCCCGACACGGGGTCCTGTGGCCCAGGTCCCCCAACACCCCTGAGGTCAGGAAGGCCACTGATTTGCTCTGTGCTCAATAACATCTTTATAATCCATAATTTTAAGAAAGTTTTAATGTTTATTTATTCTTGAGAGACAGAGAACGAGTGCGAGCAAGGGAGGGGCAGAGAGAGAGGAAGACACAGACTCCGAACAGGCTCCAGGCTGTGAGCTGTGAGCACAGAGCCCAACACGGGGCTCGAACCCATGAACTGTGAGATCATGACACGAGACAGTCAGACGCTTAACCGACTGAGCCCTCTAGGCGCCCCCGTAGACTTTTTTTTTTTTTTAAACATCATTGGCTCAAGCTAACTTTTGGTGGAAGAAGTCTGCTTAAAGGAGTGCAAGATTTTATGGGTTTTGACACTTGGTCGACATTGACACCCGGTACACTTTCTAGGTTTTCATAGATAGCATGTGACTATTCACCATCCCTAACCCCAGGCTCCCCTCCCCACACGTCCAGGGTAACTAGTCATCTGAAGACTAAGTCAGGCCTATGAAGACTGAGGGGGGAAGGGCCCAAAGAGAACAAGGCAGATCAGCAGGCCATCACAAGGCATTTGAAACTCTGTTATACACACCTGCACACAAGTGCAGGGGGGAGGCTGCAGGCACTGAGAAATGCCCCACCCGAGAACAAATGAGCCAATCCACACACCAACTGGTCAAAGATGTGAGATGCTGGCGGCCAGGAGCTTTGTGGTTCCCGTGACTGCAGCCAGTTAGACACAGGCAACACTTACTCCACTGCGGACCAACCTGTTTCCTTCCTGAGAATCTGGAATTAAGATGAAAAGAGCTTGTATCCACAGATGGGCTGCACTATACTGCAGAAAAACAGACACCTAACAACAATCAAGTGAGCTGAGCACAAGAGAAAACTCCACCCCTTCCTTCCCAGGGTGGGGGAAGACAGCAGGCCTTACAAACGGGACCCCCTGAGGCTTCCCACTGAGGATGGCACCTGAATGAGGTGTCCCGAAGGAGGGCCGGGCCCTAAAGGGACCTACTTGGCGGACCATGCATTTAATACCCACTTTGCACCACATGAATTCTAGGAACAGGAAAACCAGAAGGGCCCCGGGACGATCGTCAAGCACGTGTCTGAGAGAGGCAACTGCAAGGCCAGCACCTCACGCCCAGAACAGAGCTGCAGCGTCAGACGTCAGATGTGGCGGGTGGCGCCAGTGTCCTCCCTCCCAGCGATCCGCTATGCATGCGGGGTTTCTGAGGTAACAGAGCCCCCCATCGCAGTCGTGACAACAACATCACACAGCACCAAGACCATGCGAGGCACAGTGAGGGAAGGAGACTGCACAGTGCGTGGCCCAGAAGAGTGGACACGGTGCCAGCGTGTCCTGTCAACGCCCATCGCTGAAATTTACCTGAAGGTGCCTTGGCTCTTCCAATACGAAGATGGAAACACAGCAACTAAAATGCAATGTGGTAGGCATGCGGCAGGGATATCCCACCAAGTGGCAACTCAGATACAAAACCGAGGACCCCACATTTTAAAGAAAGCCACGGAAAACGGGAGGCAGATGCTGCATCAGGACTGATAGGACGTGGCCCAGCAGACATGCTAACTCTCCGGCCATGTTCACTCCCACCCTAAAGGTCCACCCCCTGCTGATCAGCTGACCATGGAGAAGGAGGGCGCTCTGGAGTCCCGAGACTATTTCAGGGACATCAGGACCTGCCAGGACCCTGCAGAGTCAAGACCTCCTGCGTGGAACCCACAAGGAAAGCCACGTGTGTGCCTCACAGACAACTGGTCTCAGATGCCCGTGCGGAGATAGCCACTCGGGGCCAACCTGACGGAGGGTGTGCCTGCATGCAGAGCTAACCGAGAGATGCCTGACCTTTGTCCTGACCCCTTTGCCCTGACTCCAATCCAGGGAGTTAGAATCAGCAGGGAGGTGAAGGAAGAGGGAAGAACAAATGTCACCGTCTCCCTCGGGCGCCTCAGGCTGGTGACGCCTGGCTGTGCAGGGATGAGGAAAACCCATGAGCTTCAGGCTGGGTCCAACATGGGAGCTTTGCGTCGACCTGGGCAGGACTTCCTCAAACACTGGATGTGACCAAGAGGCCGCGGGTGCCTCAGGCGCCACTAAGGACGGGACAGGGAGAAGCGACCTAACCCATCTGGGGAACTTGGCTGGCAAAAAAATACTTTTTGGCACAAGTATCTTTTTGGCAAGATTTTGTAACCGGAAAACTTCTACTTTTAGTGTTTAAGCCCTACTTTAAGTGTTAGACTCCTTAAAGGCAGGTCCCCGATGCTATGGTGTAGGAACCAACCATGGGGCCCTGTTCACATTTCTTGCCTCCCAGAATTGTCACCTGTTTGTAGTCCCCTCCCCTCAGCTCCGGACAGACCCGCTGGTTTGCTTTTCTTGGTAGGAGCAGTGAGGGCCTGCTCCCAGCCTCAGCCTCCAGAAGGCCTGGCAAGCACCTCTTTGCACTCCTGGGAGCCTGGAGCCGCCGTGTCAGAAGGCCAGCCACTCTGCAGGACAGACCACAGGTGCAGGCCACATGGGAAGGGAAGGACCCTGAGACCCCAGGCAACGAGGGCAGCCAGCTACCCCAGTGTCCCAGCTGAACCCGGTCCCCTGCTGTCGAGCCAGCTAAATGCAGAGACTATGTGCAAAGCAAACAGAATCCACCCAGATTGTGGAATTGTTAGCAGATAAAATGCTCATCGTTCTCAGCCCTTACGTTTGGGGATGGTTTGTCACACAGCAGAGAGTACTAGTGTGCCCGGTGTTTGCCTGGAGGGTTCGAGCGTGGCCACGTGGAGGACGGGCCTGCCTTTCCCTGTCTGCCCTGCCCTGCCCTGATCTGCCCTACATCTGGACAACACTACAATGCAAGCCCCCGGGACAGCTGGCCCCCCTGCTAGGTTCAGCCAAAGGAGTCACTGGTAGAGAAGTGGAGGTCAGAAGGAGACGACGGCAGCGATCACCCTGTGGCGCCCGGCCCTCGCCTTCTCCATGCCAGCAGCCAAACGTCCTCTACAGCTGCACCTGCTACCAGCCTGCCCCTTCTTTCATGGTCCCAATCTCCCCTGTGCAGCTCTCCTCCCAGATCTCACCCCCACGGGAAGATTCCAGAACATGCCATATGGTAAATCAGCTCTTCTCGCCGTCTCTTCAGCCCTATGCCAAGGAGCCACTTTCTGCACTTGCTAATCCGAGTTCCTCACCTCCTGCTGCAACCGCCTGCATGACCAGTTCCCTGTATTAAGGCCCCTGCATTGCTGGCGTGGCTTCTGTCTTGCAGACTGGCCCCTGCTCTCCAGTCCTTGCTAGTAAGGGATGATCACAGGGCCGAGATCCTCAGCTGGGGTTCCAGGATGGAGCTGCTCATGTCTGAGCTCAGATATGTTAGGATCCTTTTGAAGGTGGAACCCATCACGTGTGGAGGCACCAACCCGAGCTTTTATCAGCACCGGCTGATAGCAAGACCCTGGGGAATTAAGTAGCTGCCGTAGTCAGATGTCAGGGCAGCAAGGACGGCCACCAAGACCGCAGTGTGGGTGGACTGGACTGGAGTATATTTGGAAAGCTTGGGTATAGCTTAAGGTGCAGTCACGGAACCAGAGTGCTCCAACAGCAGCCTTCAGAGGAATCTCTTATTTTTTTTAAGATTTGTTTTATTTACTTATTTTTAAATAATTTCTACACCCAACACAGAGCATGAACCCACAACCCCGACACCAAGGGTCACATGCTCTACCGCCTAAGCCAGCCAGGTGCCCCGAGGAACGTCTTATTATTGCGCTGGCAAAGTAGCAGAACTGAGGACGAGACTCCGAACTTCAAGTTGTAAACTATGATGTAAGTTGGACACACAGTCCTGCCAAGACTCTTACATTAAGGTCTGGTCATTAATGGAGGAGAAGTGCGACGCTGAGATTTGGGGTGGAGACATTGGAATAAACGTGAAATCCCGAATCAGCAGGACTTTCTAAAACAGAGCATAAAACCTCTCCTCTGTATGCAGAGAATGGCCTTGAAATCCTTGTTTTCCTGAAGCAGTTCTCATTAGCTGATATTCTCATTAGCAAAGAAAGTGGACTTCCACAGGATTCAGATAATCCAGATGAAGGAATGAAAGAAAGCGTGCCCCAGAGAAACAAAAATAAAAAATGACCTTCCAAATAAACCGGGCGGTAGATGTAATTAGTGTTTTCGTGTCTTCAAAGTGTCCTGCAGAGGCAACGGTACTAATTTATATCAGACTTTAATAAATCAAGGGCCTAGAAACCACTAAATAAAGGGTAAAATATTATTACCAGACTAAAAAAAGAGTAGAATATAGAATAAAAAATTTTCATCCACAAAACACACACACACACACACACAGTGAGAGAGAGAGAGAGAGAGAGAGGAAAATAAACATGGAACAGGAGGGACAAGAGAAAACAAATTAAGACGGTATAGTTAAGCCAAAGTATATCACAAAAAGGGTGGCTCAGTCGGTTAAGCGTCCAACTCTTGCTTTCAGCTACGGTCATGATCTCACGGTTTGTGAGTTCAAGCCCCATGTCAGGCTCTGTGCTGGCAGTGTGGAGTCTGCCTGGGATTCTTTCTCTCTCCCTCTCTCTCTGCCTCTCCCCACTCTCTCTTTCAGAAATAAAGAAAGTATTTTTAAAATGTAATTTTCTCTGTTTTTAATTAGCAAAATTTAAAAACTGGGAACTCTATGCCACTCTCTCCCAGTTTTTCAGTGTGTTCGTTCCGCTCATTTTCCACACCTGTATTATTAAGAACTTCTTCATACCTCTTACAATCTTAAATACTGAAAAGGTGTGAGGCCCCTGGGTGGCTCAGTCGGTTGAGCATCCGACTTCGGCTCAGGTCGTGATCTCATGGTTGGTGAGTTCAACCCCGCGTCAGGCTCTGTGCTGACAGCTTGGAGCCTGGAGCTGCTTCATATTCTGTGTCTCCCTCTCTCTCTGACCCTCCCCTGATCTCTCTCTCTCTCTCTCTCTCTCTCTCTCTCTCTCTCTCTCTCTCAAAATAAATAAAAGGATCACACTGACTGTAAGTGAACCGAGTCCACAGATGTGAGCTGCAATTCTAGTCACTGTATGTCCAAGCTGCGATGTGTCAACCTGACTTCTCTGTTGTTGTCGACCTTGATCACCTGCCTGAGCCAGTGTTGGTCAAGCCACGCGTTTTCTCTCCCTTTCCAGGCTGTGCAGCCCCCACACGCTAAAGGCATGGGGAGCTAGGCTCCGCATCCCCACGTATGAAGTATCTAGGTAAGTATGAACCTGCTCTCCATGCAAGATGTGTTTATCCTCCCCTCTTTGCTTAATAATGGACTTCACTCTGTAGGTACTCAGGGATATTCACGTTGTACTTTGGGTTACAATCCGACACTACGTGACTTGTTTTCTTGCTCACACTGTTCCAGCTTCGACCCTCCACAGCCTGTCTCCCTTTGACATTCCCGCATCGTTTTCAAAAATTAACACGTAGGCTTCATGTTTTTTACTACCATTTTAGATTCATAAAAACATTGAGTGGATCGTAGAGGAAGTCCCGCGTGCCCATCCAGCCCTGGCATGCTTACGCCTTTTCAAAGCTGGAGTTGACTTTCAAAGTTGACGTTTGACAGGCTGTGCCATAAACACCAGCAGGACTGAAGACGCGGTTTGCCCGTCTCCACGTCAGCGGGAGCCCCCACTCCCTCCTTGCCACAGTTGTTTCTGCTTATGTTCTTTTATCACTTGGGTCTATGCTTACAGTTTTCGAAGCGTATTAAATGTTTTAGGGTGGTGGTCAACTGGAATGTTGTTTTTTTTTTATTCCAAACTTGTTTTAAAATAATTTTAAAGCGTTACGAAAAAGGGAATATAAGTGGCTTTTCGTGACAGTGACGGAATGTCTGCTTGAGCACAGAATTCCCCTGTTCCTCACAACCCGCATTTAATGGTTCTTTTACCACGAGCTTTTTTTTTTTTTAATTTTTTTTTCAACTTTTATTTATTTTTGGGAAAGAGAGAGACAGAGCATGAACGGGGGAGGGGCAGAGAGAGAGGGAGACACAGAATCGGGAACAGGCTCCAGGCTCTGAGCCATCAGCCCAGAGCCTGACGCGGGGCTCGAACTCACGGACCGCGAGATCGTGACCTGGCTGAAGTCGGACGCTTAACCGACTGTGCCACCCAGGCGCCCCACCACGAACTTCTTTACTCATAAGCCGGTGGAATGTTGCGGCTCTGGTGCCTGGTGTGTGTGGCGGGGTAGGTGTGTCAGTTACTTTGGAGGCTGAGGAACTCCGAAAGGACCCTGGAGCTTCGCGGGGAGGGGGATGGGGACAAGGCTGCATCTCCCGGCAGGTGAATCACACCTGGAACGTCGAGGTCTCGGGTCAGCAGGGGCCAGGGCTGATGGACTTGGAAGATTAAACCTCAAAGATTAAGGACTGGACAGCACCTTTCAGGCTGAAGGTGACAGTGGGTGTGGCCCTCCTGACCGGTCCCCAGGCAGATGAAGCGGGTGCGAATGTCCTTTCCTTTCGGGGCTTCTAAGCTTCATTAAAGCTCTTGCCCAGCCCGGCTCCCCCTGACCATGGTTTGGTCTCCAGCACGAGGCTCCAGGGGCCCAGCAAGGCTGCTGAGCTGCTAGGACCCAGGCCGTCTGTCCAGATCCACGACTCCCGGGCCCCGTGGGGCCCGTCCACGGGGAACGGCGTGTCCTCCAACTGGTGGGGTTACACACTTCCACAAGGCCACTGCAGCCACCTCGGATGTCACTGCTATCTGGCGGGACGCTGGCCCACGTGTCTGCGTGGGTACCCACAGGCTGAGCCCCCCGGCCCCCACATCACACAGGGCAGTTGGGTCATCACTCTCTGCAGAAGCGGAACCGGAGGCTGCCACGTGAACTTACAGATCACCTGCCCAAGGCCCCAGCCAGACCCAGGGTTCAAGGCCACGTCGAAGGCCCGGAGACGGCTGCTGCAAGGGCGCCTCTGCCTCAAAGCCATTGTGATACCCACTCCAAGTCTCCAGCCCGTTAGTCCTGAGGAATGTGAGGAAAGCCGCACGGGGGAAATCTGATAAGGCAGCTGAAAAAAGGAGTTAATTGGTTTTCTGGATGATTGCAGTGCTTACTCCCCTTTTGCTCAAACAAATGCTTCCCCCAAGTTCATAAAGCAGCCGGGCAGCCTCTTTTGGCCACAAAACCTTTAGCTGCGGGCTCTTGGAGGAGCGGCCACGGTCGGCTGAGGCCTCACAGGTGCTTTGAACCACAGAGCTGTGAGCTCGGTGATGGATTTGAAGCCCACGACTCACGGGATGGCTCATTTACTTCTGTAAATATCCGTCATCAATTCCGCTGGCGGTGGGGAACCCGGTCCATCTCTGC
This sequence comes from Felis catus, assembly GCF_018350175.1. Classification (NCBI taxonomy): domain Eukaryota; kingdom Metazoa; phylum Chordata; class Mammalia; order Carnivora; family Felidae; genus Felis; species Felis catus. The sequence continues at coordinate 81,671,906 of NC_058368.1, forward strand.
CGAGAGGAGAAGAGCGTTCGTTCTTTGCCACATTTTCTACTCGTTGTGCCTCACGCAACAGCTAACAGGCCGCCGACCGCCGTCAGAGGCGCTGCTGTTGTTGACAACACACAATTAGTTTGGATGTGTTCTTAGCGGTCTGGCGGGAAGGTACAGGGCACAGAATGAAAGCCAGGAAAAGTCCCGTCCTGGGTTTTACACACTTCAGTTTGCACAAACAACTCCTTGCACGGTTCCTCGCTAGCATTTAACACTGGGCGTGTGACGCAGACATGAGAGGACTGCATCAGAGCTGTGTGCCGAGTGTCGATGTGTGTGCGCCTTCGGTACAGCGGCACCGCGGTCAGCGCGGGAAGATGGCCGGGCCGAGGACAAGGTGGTGTGGCCACTCTCCTGCTGGCCAGCTCTAGTCGCCCAACTGCTCCCGCCTCCTTCTAACCTGAAAAACAAAACTGCAGTCACTTATTAATTTCTGACCCAGTTAAAAGCGGCCAATGATCGTGTGCCACGAGATGTGACCTCGCCTCGCTGTCCTTCTGCGGCTCCCCCGTCACCAGGAACCCGAGGACTGCTGTGTCATTGTCCCTGTGTTAAAAGTGGGGTGCGCCAGCGTTGGCTCCGTCTAGAACTGGGTGTTTGTTCTCTCCCGACAATTTTATTTAATTGTCATAGACTCTGGGTCTGGAGTTCTGTCTCATCCAGCAAGAGAGTGGATGCAGGATTAAACACGTGAGAGAGGCTAATGTCCGGGAGGAGACAAGAGCCCCAAGCAAGGGTCCTCGCTCCGTTTTTATTAGGATCAGAAGGCTCACAAGCTTGATGGACGTGCACAAAGAGACAATGAAATCTTGAACATTAACTCATGGGTGTGAGGGAAAGCGGTTTTGAAGTTATGCGGTGCTAGGGGTTTGGGTCAGTACAAAACAAAGTGGGCAGGAGGTGGTTTGCAGCAGATGTGAGGCAGCACCTCTGCTTACCTGAACTGACCTAGGGGACAAGACAGGGCAAGCTACCTCAGGGTCAACAAGGCACCCTTCTTCTGCTACTTAGCTCTGCTCAGGGCAGCTTGGCCCAGCTGCAGTCTGTAGCCCTATTTACCTATTTACCTCTCATGGTCGTTCCCTCCTGTGAAAACAGCTTCCTGCTATGGTACTAAGTTGGGGGGCATTTCCACCCTGAATACCTAACCTTGCTTACCTCATCTTGGATGCTTTCATCCTGAGATTCCCTATCCCTATACCTTTGTCCTACACTGGGGGGGCCTTTGCCCCGTTTACCCAAACATGGGTGTGTTCATCCTGTGGCTTTGTAATTCTTCATGCCTTGTTCCTAAGCTTATTCCCCACATTTAATTCCTAATTCTCTATATTTGGCAGATTTGTTTTGCTTTGTTCTTAAAATTCAGAAGCTATGGAGAATTCAACATAACAATCCTAAATGCTAACGACATCCACAACTTGATCACACTTAACTTTTTTTTTATCTTTGGTTTACAGAATGGGGTCAAGGCCATGCAAACAGCAAGAAGGGAGAAGGAAGCGGGTGAGAAGGAGGAGAAGGGAGGTCGGCTCGGCTGGCACAGCATTCACGCGTTCGCGCGGTTCCAGGACGACATCCCAAGAGATTTCAGCCGGAAAACTGGCTACCTTCTCTGTTCAGGTGAGTGCTTCCCCCTGGGGTCCCACAGCACATTTCCAGGTAAACAGCCCACTGCTTGAGCTCTATTTCCAGAATTCCAGAAAGCATTTTAGTGACAAACAAATAGGATTTACCACCTTCCTGTGAGAAAAAAAACCCAGTCCAATTCCAATGCTCTGCTCTAATTCCCGTGGAACCTTGTTAGGCCCTCCCGCCCCTCAGTGATGGGCGCTACACTCCCCCCAGCCCCCCACCCCACGATGGACACTAAGATCTTTTGTTTCAGTTCAGTCTTCCTACATTCCTAACTTTTCTTTTTAGTCTGGGAAACTGTCTCCATATATTTTTATTTTATTGGCAATATTTTATACACATGACTCTCTAAAAATTAATTTTAAATTCACTTAATTAATTAACTAATTAAATTAAAGGCAAAAATAAGCTATTGGGACTAGACCAAAATAGGAAGCATTTGCACAGTGAAGGAAATCATCAGCAAAATGAAAAGACAGCCTATGGATGGGAGAAGATATTTGCAAATGACATATCCGATAAAGGGTTAGTATCCAAAATATATAAAGAACTTATACAACCCAATACCCCCCCAAAAAGCCAAACAACAACAACAAAACAAATGATCTGATTGAAAAATGGGCAGAGAACCTAAATAGACACTTCTCCAGAGAAGACATCCAGATGGCCAACACACACATGAAAACATGCTCCCCATCACTCATCATCAGGGAAATGCAAATCAAACCACAATGAGATGCCACCTCACACCGGTCAGAATGGCTAAGATCGAAAGACTAGAGATGATGAGTTGACAAGGATGTGGAGAAAAAGGGACTCTCCTGCAAACTGCTGAAGCCACTGTGGAGATCAGTGTGCAGGGTCTTCAAAAAGTTAAAAATAAAACTATCATGTGACCCAGGACTCCATTACTGGTGTAATGCAAGAACACGAATTTGAATGCAAAAACACTAATTTGAGAAGATACGTACATTATTTATGAAGGCCAAGATATGGAAGCAGCCCAGTGGTCCGTGGATAGACGGATGGCTAAAGAAGGTGTGCTATATGTACAATGGGATATTACTCGGCCTTAAAAAAGGATGAGATCTTGCCGTTGTGACAACATGGATAGAGCTAGAGGGTATTGTGTTGAGTGAAATAAGTCAGAGAAAAGATAAATATGATCTCAGTTATATGTGGAACCTAAAAGACAAAACCAATGAACAAACAAAAACCAGAAAGACTCCTAAGTACAGAGAAAAAAATGGCAGATGCAGAGGGAAGACAGGTGAGGGACAAGCGGGGGGGGGGGGGTGAAGAGGACTCATGGGTACAAACTTCCAATTAAACTTCCATGACAAGCAAGTCAAGGGGCACCTGGGGGGCAGCGAACGTAGTCGATAATCTCGTAATGATGTCGTAAGGAGCCAGATGGTCACCGAACCTCCTGTGGCGAGCATTGTATAAAGTGCAGGATGGTTGTGCACCTGAAACTATTATACTGTATATCACATGTACTTAAATAATAAAAAATAATTAGCTTTTTCTGTTCCCAAGATAACAAATGTACCTTGAAAAATTGAGAAGCCCCTAAAAACCACCTAAAGGGTAACAGTCGGGCATAACTGCACCCACAGGGGTGGCCACCGCTGGTGGTTTAGTATCCACGCACCCGGCCTTCTCTGTGTGCGCGTGGGAACACACACTTGGATCTGCACACGCTCTTCTGTGACCTCCTATCCCTTTCAGCATTCTGTTTCTTCCGCTCCATGTGTAGAATCTACATCACCAGATAGACTACAGCCTGTTATAGTCTGCATAATACCCTGTCCTGATGGGTGTATCCAATTTATGTCACTAACTTCCCTCTTCATATTCTTGGACATCCATTTTGTTTTCAACTTTTTCTCGATTACATATGAACAACATTAAGCCCGTTTTAAAACAGCTTTGGACCCAAATCACTGGTGAAGCCCAGTTGTAAAGCCACGAATTTGGATTGAACAATTGCCCTAAATCTTTTCCAAAAACGTTTCCTTGAAGCTGAATTTCTCAATTAGCCAATCCTATTAAGAGTTAGTATGATTTAGGGATGACTCCAGTCTTCCTGCTTCCACATGACTCTTCACAAAGGCGACGGGGCAGTACCGTGAGGTAGGAAGGGACAGGCTTGGGAGCCGGGGGACGAAGGGATGGGCTTGGGAGCCGGGGGAACAGAGTTGTGGATCCCAGCTCTGCCGTCAGCCGTCTGTGTGACTGTGGAAAGGCACGGAAATACCCTAGACTGTGGCTTCCTGGTCACCGTGCGTGGCACAGGATAAAACACTACACTAATGAAACTCATAAACACTGTGCAGCTGCCTTGGACTATATTTCTATCACAACGAAAAGTTATCGATGAGCCTTTTCCTCGGCAAACCTCCCCGACGCAGGAACTATGATTCCCCCTTAGAAATAAGGAGACTGAGGCTCCAAGAAGTTGTGTGCCTTCCCTGAGTTCACACAGTGGTAAACGGCCAGAGGCTCGAACTCAGGAGTCTTACAAGCCGACAGTCTTCATGCTGTAGCTCACAAACCAATCATACCTTTGTAATAGGAATTTAAGTGACCAACTGGAATTTAACTGTAAAATCCTTATTTGAGGGGCGCCTGGGTGGCGCAGTCGGTTAAGCGTCCGACTTCAGCCAGGTCACGATCTCGCGGTCCGTGAGTTCGAGCCCCGCGTCAGGCTCTGGGCTGATGGCTCGGAGCCTGGAGCCTGTTTCCGATTCTGTGTCTCCCTCTCTCTCTGCCCCTCCCCCGTTCATGCTCTGTCTCTCTCTGTCCCAAAAAATAAATAAACGTTGAAAAAAAAATTTTTTTAAATCCTTATTTGAGGGGCGCCTGGGTGGCTCAGTCGGTTGAGCGTCCGACGTCAGCTCAGGTCATGATCTCACGGTCTGTGAGTTCGAGCCCCGCATCAGGCTTCTGTGCTGACAGCTCAGAGCCTGGAGCCTGCTTTGGATTCTGTGTCTCCCTCTCTCTCTGCCCCTCCCCCGCTCACGTTCTGTCTCCCTCTCTCTCTCTGTCTCTCCCTCTCTGTCTCTCAAAAATAAATAAACATTAAAAAAATTTAAAAAGGTTAGGGGCACCTGGGTGGCTCAGTCGGTTGAGCGTCCGACTTCGGCTCAGGTGGTGATCTCACAGTTCCTGAGTTTGAGCCCCTTGTCGGGCTCTGTGCTGACAGCTCAGAGCCTGGAGCCTGCTTTGGATTCTGTGTCTCCCTCTCTCTCTGACCCTCCCCTGCTCACGCTCTGTCTCTGTCTCAAAAATAAATAAACATTAAAAAAAAATTTTAATCCTTATTTGAATAATAATGCTATATAAAATGCATTCATACTTCTTATTTTAGCACTACTTAAAAACTAGGAGACAGGGGCGCCTGGGTGGCGCAGTCGGTTAAGCGTCCGACTTCAGCCAGGTCACGATCTCGCGGTCCGTGAGTTCGAGCCCCGCGTCAGGCTCTGGGCTGATGGCTCAGAGCCTGGAGCCTGTTTCCGATTCTGTGTCTCCCTCTCTCTCTGCCCCTCCCCCGTTCATGCTCTGTCTCTCTCTGTCCCAAAAATAAATAAACGTTTAAAAAAAAATTAAAAAAAAAAAAAAACTAGGAGACAAAGAACCCAATATAAAATCGTCTCCTAAAATCTTTTGTCATGTCTCGAAGCTGTCTTTTAGAAAATAACATTTCTTTTGCTTCCCAAAGGGGCCCTGTTTCCCTCCCCGAAGTCTCTGGTGTGTTGCATGGAAATGTCAGTTTCTTTGTAATTCTTTATTATTATTATTTATTAATTTCAAAGTTTTGTTTATTTTTGAGAGAGAGAGAGCACGTGTAGGGGAGGGGCAGAGAGAGAGGGAGACACAGAATCCCAAGCAGGCTCCAAGATGTCACTGCCCCACATGGGGCTGGAACCCACCAACCGTGAGATCATGACCCGAGCCGCAGTCCAGAGTGGGCACTTCACCTACTGAGCGGCCACAGCTTCCCTTCTGGTGATCCGTCACCTCAGGAAACCACCTGGGATTCTGGCCAAAAGAGCTTCTGAAGGCGGCGTTCAGTGCAGAAACACTCACTCCCACAGTGACCAGTGTTGCCAGATGGAAGAAGCGGTTCAGAACGACCTCACCTCCCTCCGTAAAGGCCGGGGACAGGGAGGGAGAGGAAAGGGCTCCCCGTGCTGCCTGCCTCCGGCGCTGGGCCCCGCACGACTTCCTGGCGCCCGGACACCTGCCCCGCGGGGCCCCAGATGCGCTGCTCCAGGTGACCCTGGAGAGCAGGCCAGGGGCGGCCCGGAGCCGGCCTCGTGCTGCCCTCTGCCGGCCATAGCGCCGAACTGCAGCGGAAACACGGGACGGGCCGGTGCGCTGAATCCCTGGTGTCGCGGCAGGTGTACCGCTGCCCACCCCCACCACCCCCCCACCCTGGCCCTCAGTCTTTGCCTCACTGAGGAAAGCTGCTGTTACGACAGCCCGTCTCGTTTTCAGAAGGCTCGCAAGGCCGATCCTCTCGTGATGGAGAAGAGAGAGGAGGACGCAGCCAAGTGTGCGGCGGATTTCTCCGGAAAGCCTGTGCTCAAACCTCCTCCCACCGCCCCGTGGCTCTGGGCAGGCTCGCTCTCCCACCTCCAGGCTTCTCCGCCTTAAAACAGAAGGAGCACATGCACTTCCTCTGCAAGGTTTTGAAAGGCTTCAATAAGTCAATGTTTAAAAATGCAGGTACTTGGTGAGCCTTTGCAAACCATGGCATAAAAGTGGTTACAGAATGTCTACTAGTGGGTTTCTAAGTTTGATTTCTTTTTTCCGGATTACACAAAAGGCTGCAGGGAGACTCATTTCATTACCCTGAATCTATCTGAAGAGGAAGCCTAGTTCAGCATTACAGGTGTGTGAATATTATATTGTTTCATGTATTAAAATCTTATCAGAGATAAATTGAAAAGTAGCAGAAGGTCTAAATATATACAGTTACTTCAGTTGTAGTAACCCATGAGCCATGACCTGCCCACATAGTTCTGTCTACGTGATGCAGAAACCGCTCTCTGGGGTGTCACTGTCCCCTTAGAGTGTGAGTCACCGCTGGGGTCGCACATCTGACGTAAACGTGCTGTAACCACGTCGTACATGTGTCACATTAAGGAATTAGTGCATTAATTAGGATTCTGTTGCTATGCATTTTCCTTCTGGGAGAGAACATTCCGGCTTCACAGGGGAGACCCTAACTCTGAATCCAGCTCTGGCCACTGAACAAACACCTCTCAGATGCCAGAGAACATGATTGAGACGGACGGACACATCCTAACCCAGCGGGCACAGAGACCTTGCACCTGCAAATGGCCGCCAGCCGGCATTAGGTCGGGCTGGCCAGCCCTCTGGCCCCTTCTCCTCCTGGCTGCAGGAAGGACCACTGTGTGAGGCCGGTCACCACTTTGATTGAGTCTTGGTGCCTTCCACCCACACACACGGGGTATGAAGTTCATGTCCATACCGAGTTTTCATTTACTAAGATTTTGAACCTTGCTGAATGAGGAGCAGACCTCAGCCGCATTGAGAGAGCCCCCGGACTAAACTGGCGTTGGAATGACAGCTGGCAAAAGTGGGCGGGCCCCACACGCTGAGCCAAACAGAGCGAATGGGAGGCTTGAATGGGATCGAGAATCTCCTTACAGAATATGGAAAATGCACAGAATACACGTGGAAGTCACTTGTCATGACAGGAAGCAGGGAAAATACGGTGTGAGTCTTAAAAAGGGACAGAATGTATTGAGAGGATCATGTGATTCTTGTCCTTTTATTGACACAATGCATCACACTGATTGACTTGTGGGTATTGAACCAGCCCTGCAGCCCAGGGATAAATCCCACTTAGTCGTGGTGAATAATCCTTTTAAAAAGTTTTTTTTGGGGCGCCTGGGTGGCGCAGTCGGTTAAGCGTCCGACTTCAGCCAGGTCACGATCTTGCGGTCCGTGAGTTCGAGCCCCGCGTCGGGCTCTGGGCTGACGGCTCGGAGCCTGGAGCCTGTTTCCGATTCTGTGTCTCCCTCTCTCTCTGCCCCTCCCCCGTTCATGCTCTGTCTCTCTCTGTCCCAAAAATAAATAAACGTTGAAAAAAAAATTTTTTTTAAAAAAAGATTTTTTTTAATGTTTACTTATTTTTGAGAGACAGAGAGAGACAGAACATGAGCAGAGGAGGGGCAGAGAGAGAGGGAGACACAGAATCCGAAGCAGGCTCCAGGCTCCGAGCCGTCAGCACAGAGCCCGACGCGGGGCTCGAACTCACGAAACGTGAGATCATGACCTGAGCCAAAGTTGGATGTTTAACCGACGGAACCACCCAGGTGCCCCTAAATGCAAAGAACATTTATTTTTAAATTTATTTATTTATTTTTTGAGAGAGGTAGAGAGCAAATGGGGGAGGGGCAGAGAGAGGTCAACGGAGAATCTCAGGCAGACTCCTTGCTGTCAGCACAGAGCCCAACAAGGGACTGGATCCCATGAACTGTGAGATCATGACCTGGGCTGAAATCAAGAGTCAGATGCTCAACCAACTGAGCCACCCATGTTCCCCAGAAGCCAAGAACTTTTTATTATTTGTTACGAGTAAGGAGGCAGGGAGCTCGCTCTCAAAGTGCTGTCTCCCCACAGAGTTTGTACAGAAGGTTTGCATTCAGCGTCCCAGGTGGGGGTGGGGAGCTTGTCTGTATGCTGGCACACACATCGTATTTCAAAAACTGGTGGAAAACTCCTCCGGTAGGAGGAGATCTTAGTGTTATAATGAGCTGAAGGTAAGTTCGGGATGTCCTGGGGGCTTCCTCACAGGCCCTTGGTTCCAATCCTTGGTCCCAGCTAACAGACTCACGTGAGCACCAAAATCAATCCGACAGTAAAATTGTCTGGCAAGGTTTGTAAAGCAACCATAATAAAAATGCTTCCAGAAGCAATGACGGAAGGTTGAAACAAATGAAAACACAGAAAATCTCGACAAAGAGAAGTGACAAAAAAGGACCAAGTAGGAATTACAGGATTGAAAAATATAACAACAGAAGTGAAAGAAGGTTGGTGGAGCTCAGTGGTGGCACCGTATCAGTGAACTTGAGACGGATCAAGATCATGTCCCCCACCTGAGCGACAGAGAGAAAAGAGACTGCAGAAAATAAAGAGGCTCAGTCGGTTAAGCGTCTGACTTTGGCTCAGATCATGACCTCACAGTTCGTGAGCTTGAGCCCCACATCAGGTGCTCTGTCGTCAGCGTGGGGCCTGCTCTGCCCCTCTCCTGCTCGTGCTTGCTCTCTCTCAAAAATAAATAAACATTAAAAAAGATAAAATAATTTTTAAAAAGTTAAACTTGGAAGGCAAAGTTAAAAAAATAAAGGTAACAGATCAAAAACTAAAAAAAAAAAAAAGTATCTGAGTGAACGCTAATCAGGATAAACTTAAAAAAAAAGTCCACACCAAGGCACATAAAAATAAAACCTCTTCAAACAAAAGACAAAGGAGAAATGATGCGTAACTTATTACAAAAAAACCCTATGTGAGTGACAATCGATGTCCTGTCTGAAACCATGGAGGCCAAGAGGAAGGAAGGGCCAGGAGAGAGCAAACTCTCAACCACAATTGTTACAGAGAAAACCACAGATCCAAAATGGCGCCACTTAGGCCAAATCCCCAAACCAGGGCTCAATACCTAATGTGACTGCACTTTCAACCTCCCCAGAGTGGAGTCTTGGTCAGGAATTTTCTGATGGGCATTGGCCACCTGGGCCTCTCTGTCCCCTCAAGGGAAGATGAGGTCACCCGTGTGCCTTCACCCTAGAAACAGACCGTGCCTGGAATTATCCTTTCCTTTTGTTAATAACTTCCCTGCCCTACCCTCCTTCCATAAAAACCTTCCGTTTGTACAATTCCCCAGAACTAGATGGGCTGCTGACGATTCATGAAACATTTAATAAAGCCAGTTAGATCTCAAATGTACTCGGTTGAATGTTTGTTATTTAATACTTTATACCTGGCAAAACTATCCTTCAAGAATGAAGGGGAAATAAAAACATTCTCAGATAAAGGAAAACTCAGGGAAATTAGCAGCAGCAGACCCAGTCTTAAGGAATGGCTGAAGGAAACTCTCCAAATGAAAAGAAAATGACCAAAGAAGACAGAATTTCAGTATGAAAAGCAGGATGATAATAGTAATGGTAATAACCGGGGTAAATATAATAAACTATCCTTTACTCCATAGAGTTCTTTAATTTTTGATGGCTAAAGCAAAAATTGTAACACCGTCTAATGGTGGAATTCAACACATGTAAACAAAAGACTTAAGACAATTGTATTTGATGTGGAGAACAAAAGCGGAAGAAAAGAAATTAAATTTCCTTACAACTGGACAGAGGGACCTTCTCCCGGGTAGCTCAGCTGCCTCGATGATGACACTTTGCTGAGGGTTAAAGGCAACCTTAGCTTGACATTGTCCCAACCCCCCAGGATCCCGTGAATCTTCTCTAACATCTAAAAATCGCTTTGGAGACCTCCTTGATCTCTACCCCCAAATATATGTCGGCAATCATCCTCCAAGCATGTGGCCCCTGCTACGCACCTGCAGGGTCTCATGACTGAGGTTTTACTAGACGGCAGTAAATGACCTTCTCCTCACGGCAGCTGGCTCCTCAAGGTCCCGGAAACCTTGCTTCCAAATTCCGTAGAGACTTCTACACGGAGCCTGACTCGGGACTTGATCCCACCACCCTGGGATCATGACCCGAGCCAAAATCAGGAGTTGGACGCTTAACCGGCTGAGTCACCCAGGCGTCCCTGCATCAAAATTTCTTAACGGAGATGGGAAAAGAATCTAAACGGAGGCAAGATTTCAGCACCTGAGTTGAAGTCCTAGAACTGCTGTCAGTACCAGAGAAAATGTGCGTGTGTCCAAGTACATGCTTACTGTAGCCATGCCTACACTGTAACACTGTATCCACATGCGCATGTGTATTGTACCCATATGTATGAATACTGTAACCGCTAGAACAAGCACTAAGAAAACCATACAAAGTGACACAGTAAAAAATGTTAAAAATAGAGGCGCCTGGGTGCCTCAGTTCCTTGAGCTTCTGACTTTGGCTCAGGTCATGATCTCACCGTTCACGAGTTCGAGCCCTGCATCGGGCTCTGTGCTGTCAGCACAAAGCCTGCTTTGAATTCTCTGTCTCCCTCTCTTTCTGCCCCTCCCCTCCCCTGCTCTCTCTCTCTCTCTCTCTCTCTCTCTCTTTCTCTCTTTCTCTCTCCAAAAAATAAACATTTTTTAAATGTTAAAAATACAATTCGTTTCTAAAAAATATTCAAGTGACCCAACTAAGACAAGAGAAACAAAGGAACAAGAAACAGAAGAGGCAGACCCAAATGATAAAATGGCAAAGCAAAGCCCTAATGCACCGACAATGACCTTAAATGTAAGCGGCCTGTATACAGAGTATTAAAATTGAATTAAATGCAGAGATTATCAGAGTAAATAAAAACCCAGTTCATTATATGCTGTCTGTAAGATGCTCAAGTCAAATGTAATTAACAGGTAGATGGAAAGAACAGAAGGGAAACTGATATATCATGCAAACATTAATTTTAAAGAGGCCTGTTAACAGCAGATAAAGTAGACTACAGAATGAAGAAATCACTAAGGACAGGAAGGGGCGCCACCTCGTGACGCAAGAATCAATCAACCAAGAATGTATATAATCCTAAAACGCAGACCCCAGGAAACAGAGTTTCACAGTATATGAAGCAAAAACTGACAGAGCTAAAAACATAGCTGGCCAAACCCAAAATTGTAGTCGGGGACGTCCTTCCCCGTGACACAGACACTCTACCAGATGGAAAGTCGGTAAGGATACCTGAGAACGACAGAAAACCCACAACTGACGGAACCACACGAATGTTTTCAGAGCCCCGCCCTCAGCAGTGTCTCAGTCACCGAGGTAACCAATAACCCAGATTATAGGTCCCACAGAATTGAAAGCGTTTTCTCTGACCATAACGGAATCAAACTGGAAATCAGTAACAGAGAGACAACAGAAAAGTCCCCACCGTGTGGAAACTAGACGCCACACCTGTAAGTAACCCATGAGCCAAAGAGGAAGTTGGAAAGGAAATTTTGGAGAGACGTGAAGCTGTATGAAGAGGAACCTGTGCTTATCAGCATCTGTGGGATGCGGCCAGAAAAGCGCTGACAGGGAAACGTCTCGTGCCAAGTGCTTACATCGGAGAAGAGGGACAGTTTCAGATCGATGCTGTAAGTTCCCAGTTGAAAAAAGTAGAAAAATAAGGCCGAAGTAAATACAAAGTAAGAAAATGAAGAAAATAATAATGAGAAAAGCAGAAATTGATACAACTGAGAACAGAAGAAACGTCAGGAAAATCGAAGAAGTGCAAAGCGGGTTAGTTCTTCCAAAAACGTCAACAAAATTGGTAAACTTCTAGAAAGGCTGAGAAAGATTGTGAGGATACACAAATCACCAATATGAGGTATAAACCTAATAAAAGCCCCAGCTGCAGATCCGGTGGCCGTCAAGGGATAAACAAGGATTGCTGTGAGCAGCTTACACTCCTACATAGGAAAACTTGGGAGAAGGGGACCAGCTCCTCGAAAACCACAAACTACCGAAATTCGGCTGAAACAGAGTACATGGGTTGAATAGGTATATGACCTTTTTTTAAGAATTCATCTTGCCAAGGTTACCAAAACAGAAACATCCAGACCCAGATACTTTCGCCGAAAAACTTTAGCACGCATTTGAAGAAGAATCACAAAATTGTCTCTAGAAAACAGCAGACAAGGGAGGGTTTCGTGAGCCCAGCATAACCAGTGAACATCCAAAGTGTAGAGAACTCACGTGGCTCACCAGCAAGGGCTAATCGTCAGCATCCGATTCGAAAGTGGGCAAAGGTCTCGAGTAGATACGTCTCCACAGGAGACGTCCAGTTGCCGAAGACGCATGAAAAGGTGCTCAACGCCGCTCATCGTCAGGGAAATGCAAACCCAAAGCCCGAGGAGATACCACCTCACATCTACTGAATGACTGTTATAAAAAACACAAGGGACAAGTGCTGGCGAGGATGTGGAGGAAAGGGACCCTCGTGCACAGTTGGTGGGAGTGCAAACTGGTGCAGCCGCCGTGGGAACCAGTGTGCAAGGTCCTCAAAATCTTCAAAGCAAAAGTCCAATGGGATCCAGCAATCCCACTGCTGGGTGTACGTCCAGCGGAAACGAAACCACTCTCTCAAAGAGATCTCTGCTCTCATTCACTGCAGCGTTATTCACAGCAGTCAAGACGTGGAAACAACCTAAGTCCCCATCGAAGGACGAAGGACAAAGATGACGTGCTCTGCACACTCACAGAGGAATATGATTCAGCCATGAGAAAGAAGGAAACCCTGCCGTTTGCAAACACATGAATGAACCTGAAAGTCATGCTAAGTGAAAGAAGTCGGACGGAGGAGAGAAACAGTGCATGATCTCATTTGTTTGTGGAACCCAAGAAAGCCAAACTCATAGAAACAGAGAGCGGATGAGTGTCTGCAGGGGGGTGGGGGCTGAGGGAAGCGGGGAGATGGCCAGGGGATAGAAACTTTCAGTTACGAGGTGACTAAGTTCTGGAGATCTAATGTGCAACAAGGCGGTTACAGTTAACACACTGTACTGAGTACTTGAACTTCGCTGAGACAGCAGGTCTTAAATGTTATTGCCATACACACATACACAAAAAAGGTAGCTGTGCGAGGTGGCCGATGTGCTAAGTGACCGTAAGGCGGTGAACATTTCAAATGGACGTCTATCACCTCAACCCATGGTACGCCTCGAACTCACACAGGGTCATTTATCAATTATAAAACTGGACAAAATGAAGGAAACACATAAATTAAATAGGCAAAATGTGTCCTTTGGATTTATTTTTATCATTTAGAATCCTACCGTCTCTTAACACAGTTTCATGCTCTTTTCCCTCCATAAAAAAATGCGACAAGGTGTGTCGGGCAAAAGGAAAAGGTTGTCTGTCCCTTCAGGTTGGACGAGAAATACCTTGTCAGGAAATGTGCATCCGACCCACCTCACGTTCCTCTTACCATCTGGCTGAGATGAACGGAAAGTGGTCTTCTGATAGTAAATCAATACCAAAGCAGGATAGGAAGAGTGTTTTAGATCAGGTTTCCGTAATGCCACTGTTGACTCTGCGATAATGCTTCAAAACGATGCTGCGGTCTCTGCCAACAATAGACTCAAAAGTGCAATTTTGGCAAAATAAATAAAATGATGGTTTAAAAAAATGGCTTTCTTTTGCAATGATCTCACAGGTCGCAACATTGACATCAAGGACATTTCTCGTAGAATATGCGGGAGATGGAAGAAAAGACGTTGCAATAATGGAGACAGAGGCGTGAGAGACGGAGAGAAAGCCAGGTCCTGGTATGCCCGCTGGGTGCACATACACGATCCTCACAGCGACCCCCGACAAGGTCCGGCCAGCACCTTGCCCCCTGCTTCTCAGCCCTGGCCTGAAGGGTTCCCTCCAACCCCATCAGGACCTCGGGGGCTTGGGCCAGGGCAGAGTGATTTTAAAACATCCCCACGTGATGCTGATAGGCGGTCAAAGCCTCAGCCCCCGGGGCAGTGGAAAGACGCCCCGCCCCGCCCCCATCCCCAGGGACCCCGTCCCCAGCCGACCTCAGGCTCTCAGGCTCCAGCTGCTCTTTCTTCTTTGGGGGCGTTGCACTCACCTGACCCGTGGTCACCCTTCTTCTCTGTGACCTCTGACTCCTGTCACTGAAGAAGAACCTGCACGCTCCTTGTCCACATGCACCTGCTGTTCAGTGTCCCTAGATGCCCCCCCCAGACCCCTTGTAGAACTCACACCTCCCTCCATGGCCCTGGCCCAGAGTGTCCCCCGCTCAGAGACTCACTACCCACCCCCCTCCATGATGCCATGAAGCAAATCTCAAACTCCTGACCATGGCATCCTGACATGTTTGGGTAGATCATTGATATTTAACCAGACAAATACAAAATGTAACTAAAATGAGAGCCAGCAAGCTTTTTTTTTTTTTTAACTTGGCACTCTTTGTTTATGGTGGACCGTCCCCATGGAAACTGGGGATAAAAATAGCTGGCCTGTGTGTGTACCTGGTAAGGTTGTGATGAGCACATGGGACACTACAAATGTCCTTATCCAGGAAGCTGTTGAATCGCTGAGCTGGGCACTCCCTCCAAGGCCCAAGCCTCACCGACGGGCTTCGAAACGGAGGTGTCGGTGTTTGGGAGACTCCCCAGCTCCCATCCTGCTCCCATCCTTCCAGATAGCCTCTCTGCTGGCATCTAGGCCACCGTGCACTCCCAGCAGCCAGGCTGGAAGCCTGTGCTCACTTCTCGTCCGACCCGAGCTCGCCCCACATGGGGCCACGGCCACTTGGAAAACTCTCTTTTCTTGGGGCCCCCTGTTCTATGAAACGGGTTGATTGTGTCTCCTCCCGTGGCTCCTGCTTCTGTCAGCTTGTGGAAGGGGTCTCAGGTGCCCAGGAGTGGCCTTTGCACACAGCGCCCCTCCCCCACCACTCCTGTGATTTATCCCTTGACTGTGAGCTCCTGGAGGGCAGAGGCCACGTTTTATTAATACCTATAACCCAATATCGATACTTTGCCATTCAATAAGAGTTTGCTATGAATAAATAAATGAATACTGATTAAATATGATTCAAAAGGCACTTAGGGGAGAGATGTTCTGTGAGTCATAAATATTCAGAGGCCGAGTAGGAGGCATCCTTGAGCGCTTCACGGGGCCAAGAAAAGTTTCCTTTACCCCTAATTTGGCCTTGTGAGATAACATGGGTGATGTGTGACAGTCATGTGTTTGGCACAAAACCCGTAACTTGAAAAGGTCCTTGGACGAGGACCTCAAGGGCCATAAATACGCACAGCGCCCTCACTGGCGGAGGCCAGCTCTGCGGCCGGCTCCTAGGTCACCGTGCAGCACTGGACCCGCCAGCCCGGGGCCACCTTCCCCGGGGTGAAGGCGCAGGGCCGTGCCCTTGTCCTCACTGCCGACGTCAGATGGTTAAAAGTCCCCTCTTCCTTCACGGCATTTTGTGTGTCGACCACCAATTCACTTATTCAAGCCTTTTAAATCCCCCTGCTGCTAATTATAGGATAAGTAGCTTCATGGATGTGCCTACTGGGAAAAGCTAAGGCCTCCTCGGAAAAGTAGTAAATGTGCCT